>NC_091122.1:186542718-186577718 GCF_040183065.1 Periplaneta americana | reverse complement strand
TTACTGTTGATAATGTCTTACTTGAATCTCTATAGCGATATCGGTCAGACTTCGTTACGCCCTCTGTCCAGCTATCTTCCTTGTAGAGAAACTACATGGCACTTCTATAACGTAATAACTACAACGTCTGCTTTAGTCCAATGTGAAATTTTCATTGTACAGAATGATTCAAAAGTGGTGGCCAAAGTTGAAAAGTACAAACTAACAGAATAAAAATCTGTTAGTAAATATTTGTCAGTAAATGAACCGTTTTCGTGATAATATACTTTTACTGAAGATACACCACTGACTACGAGAGTGATACTTCAGAAGAAAGTGTGAATTCTTTGCAAATGGTGATTTTTATTAAACAAGATAGTGAATGTTTAGGTTTTAGCTTCAATACCACAGAAGTTTTATTAAACAGAAGACACTTAGCTTCTAATCGAAGAGCGGCATATTCATTTTCTGCAGACTATTCTTCCAGTTCTCCTTTTTCTTGATGATTTTCTACTCCAGCAACGCCAGAACATGTGGGTTCACTGGCAAATTTTCATCAAGGTGTGACTAACAACAATAATTGAGGTCAGTGGTAGATAGATAAAGGAAAGCCTGCACCGTGGCCTCCTAGATCACCAGATCTCAACCTTGTGGATTTTTGTGTATGGGATCATGTAAAATGTCTGCTTCACACTAATATTATCACCACACCTCAGGAATTGCTGCGTCGGATTGATGGAGCCTTTCAGGAAATGAGGAATGAGTCAGAAATGTCTAAGAGAATTCCCAGCTCAAATAAGACTTTAAAGTTAAGTTCGGATTCAAGTATAGCATTTTGGACACCTTTTGTGACATTCTTTTATAAGAAGTCTGTACTCATTGTATCCGTAATAGTAATATACGTTACAAGAGCGGTATGTTGAAGTTTTCATTTCGAGGAAAAGTTTGAAAAAGCGAAACGTAGTTGAGCTTTTTTAATTTCCGAGAATTGAAAGAAAACATACCGCTCGTGTATCGTACATTATTTTGTGCGAAGATCGTTTATTACATACCTGAAAGAGGAATTTCTAATTAGTTGCAATGAAACCTCCATCTTGGTTTCTGTTCAATGACGGCAAATTTGCAAAACAAAAATATCTATCTTCAACATTGTTGCTTTAAAATGTTTTCTGTGTTTACTATACTCCAGCAGGCCGTGATATATGTCTGTCTTTTTTTTTCCCCCCAGTCTATGATGAGTCTGGAATCTTATTGATTTTTTCACGGCTTCCTTAATCTTACTTGCATCACGAATGCAGTAACTTTAGTGGAGTTGTAGAGTTTACTTAATTTTTGCAAATATTTAAAAATAATAATTAACAGTGCAATTTAGGTGAAATTGCAGTGGTAAGTTTCCAATTTATAATTATTACTATATTGAACGTCTCATAAAATAATATGTTAAAAGCCTAAAGCAGTAGAATCAATATGTCACTTAAGCGGTAAGAATAGGGAAATTGTTATGTGTGTTAGGTTGGGAATACTGAATGTGGAATTTGAGACTTTCCGCGGATTGGTTTTGTGCGGAAACCAAGCAAATACGCACGATCTCGCACAAACTTCTATGTTGTTGCAGCAACCAGACCTAAAAATTAACTGTCTTATCTTTAATAAAATTTCTGTTGTGATTAAGTCAAAACCTAAACATTCACTAGCTTGTTCAAGAGATCTGTCCGCAAAAAATTCACGGCTTTCTTCGAACTAGCGTTATTATAGTCAGTGGTATATCTTAATATGAAATGTATATTATCTCGAATTGTACTTGTAATTATTAAATTATTGATCATCACTTTTAAATGACCCTGTATAATGACTACCTCCTGTTCTTTTCATCATCGCAATTCTAATAATCAGATATTAGTGCAGTTTGGGTCCTTCTTTTCCAATTATGATGATTATTATGTTTGAAATATTTTCTATTATTAGTAGGGACCGGATTTTTATGTAATTACATATTATATTCCTTTCAACCTAACCGTATATAAATAACTAATCTTCGCGAATCTTGAAATTACCGTTAATATATTAAAATTTGATACTACATATTTTTACATATTTACTCCACATTGCATATTATGGCTTGGTATTACATAAATCTACATATTTATGGGTTTTATTCATTTTTACTTCTCTGAAAGGAAAAAAAAAACTTCTGCTGGAGAAGTTTACAATTTGAAATACACAGATTTAAAAAAGCTTTTTAAATCTATGTTTTTCAAATTGTAAACTTCCCCAGCAGGAGTTTTTTTTTTTTTTACTTTCAGAGAAGTAAAAATGAATAAAAGCCTTTTCAGGTGTGACAAGTACCCCTATTGCTTGACCTCTTTATTTTAAATTTAGTATACCTATACGGAAATGGGATTTTCCGAGCAATTAGAAAGTATGGTTCTCGGCTGGAATAATCCTACCCTTCAGAATGAGACAGAAATGTCAGTTTTCAAACAACAGTTTTGTAAATACCTATAGTTTGAGGTTTCAGTAGGTACTTTGTTTCTTACAGGGAGCAGCTAAAATGCATGTGTCCCACATCTTCTCTTATTTTCTCCTAATCCAGTAAAGCGAAACAGTGCTTGTAGTACTGTTGTGTCATTCATTTCACTCAGTTCTCTAGTTTTAGTACTTACAGTATAAAGTGCAAGTGAGTTTATCTACTGCTTTTAACTAATTAAAATGGCCCCTGTATCTTCAACCCTAACGATAAAAATAAAATCATGGATTACAATGGACGAAGCTTTCACTACAGATGGAAAATTGTAATGTGTCAAGTGTGCGGTAAAAAAAGTCGGGTGCTCTATGAAATCACAACTGGAGAGTCTCACCCATCCTATACCTGCCAGATACTGATATTAAATATTTTCATGATTTTACATATTTTAGTACATATTCGGCTTATTTTTCTTACATAAATATGTACATATTTCACACTTTGATATTACATAAAAATCCGGTCCCTAATTATTAGTTAGGAAAGAACTTCATCATCAGTAGCATGGACAACAATTTCAATCTAAGGTCTAACATTGCAACCGTGAACTTACCGAAAGTGAAAAGCAGCTCTGTACGCTAGCAATGTGCTATACTGTAAACTAACTTGCATGTTGACATTGTGTAAAGTTTGATATCAGCCTTACACGGCAGTTCATATCTACAGCAACACGAAAACTTACTCAAACAATCACTTCCTCGAAGAGAGTGAGGAATTGCGACTGCAAAGTGTTACAAAGGGCATGACGCACACATCTAGACTGCCTTCAAGTGTCTGTCGAGATTTGCAGATTCAGATTCTTAGAAGTGAAAATGAACTTCCTTGTCGGCTGTGTCATTGAGTGACAAGAAAATTTACTGGCGATGTGTCTACCACTTCCATATTTGTGTAATTACCTTCATTGTGTTGTCGCTATCTGTGGAGGAAATACTTGAAAATGACATTTAGGCCTATTAATGTTTCGAAAATACGAGTGTCAATAAAAAGATAAAATGAACTAGCCTATCTTAAGCAATTTGAAAAACATTGTAGCCTATTTTCAACAAAGTTAGAAGTTAATAAATTTATATTTACTTTCAGAAATGTAATACACATTTCATGTTAATTATTCTGGCAATGCATGACAATTACTGTAAATGTGTAAACTTCTTCTGTTAAAGAAAATGTTGAACAAAACATATAAAAACCCTAGGAATAGTAATGCAGAAATTAATTCCATTCAGTTCACTCAACACTGGCATTATCACTGATTTTTCGGAATTTGTTTAATTCTCTTTTCCCTCAGCATTTTCTCAACGTTTGGAAGTATTATTTGTACAGTGCATAATGTGACAGCACATTTTAAGTTGTGATCCGATACTTGGCTTCCATGACATAGCTTGTTTATCTTCATCATACGAAAAAATTATTGTTCGCACAGATGTGAATCCGAAAATGCAAGTCTGTACAATCGGGGAAATCTAACACGTATAAAAGTCAGATAACGTCTTTTATTTTGATATTTGCTCTTCAATTCATTATCGTAAAGTAAATAAGTTTTAATTACAAATAATAATCGAAAATGAAATTGAAAATTTTCCTAGTCTTTAAATCTAGAATCAAATTCCTGGCGCAGATCGCATGATGTGTGAATTTATTCTTCGAAATCCAAAGTTTTAAGAAACTAGTGGGCTATATATCGTTGCTAATTTTGAAAAAATGTGGTGTAACTTATCCTTTTAGTTAAGCTAACATTCCATAATTAGAAGCACTTGAAATGTGAATATGGAGAAAAATTGAATGTGTGATAGGGACAGACAGAATAAAAAATGAAGCTGTGCCAGAAAGAGTGGTTGGAGAAAAAAGCACTACTGAAAATGATCAAAAATAGAAAAAGGAATTGGCTGGGTCACTGGCTGAGAAGAAACTGCCTACTGAAGGATTCACTGGAAGGAATGGAGAAGATACATGGATCATATGTGGAGACTAAGAGGAGGGCAGAAGATGGAAAAGATTGGGGAATGCTCGGATTGCAGTGAAAGAGCTGCCCGCTGTGAAGGAATGAATACAACATATAATAATTATGACACCGCGTTAGTTTTCTTTGCAATCCGTAACGGTCTAAGAAATACCAGGTAAGACATAGAATTCCTCCAATTGAAGCCTAATATTATATATAAATTCTAAATTATAGACATCAGCTCAAAGAATTTGAGTGACCACAAGGGTCCTGAATACAATAAACATGTAGGCTACAATATAATGTGATGTGATACATTAGAGAAAAAAAGAAAGTTAATTGTTGAAGGCAAATATAAGTGGATTAATTGAAATAGAGATGATGATGTAATATTTGAAGAGAATCCTTGATAATATTTATAAGGACAGACATTACATAATCAAAAGGAATGTGAAGTTTCTTAAGATAATTCCATGTGAATTTTGTGATTGAACCTCTACTGCCAAACAGCAAACCAATGACAGACCATTGTTTAAGAGGGACGTTGTACTTTTGTATCTCGATGGTGTTTTGTAAAAAGGTCGCTATCAACAAAATTACGAGATCTAAAAAAAAAAACTGTTTAAGAGCCATCATTTCATAAAGTGTGTGTTACTTTATCTCATATTTTCACTATTTTTTTTATTACTTTTTTCATTTATCATACATCAAGGAAATGAGTCGATAGAAAAATGATTTATAACCGTTTATTAACGTAAAGCCACAAAATTGTTGATAACGCCCTTACTGTATTACAAAACACTATCGATATATTTATATTTGACTTTGCGCAGAAAATTTTAAATGTGAATTTACATTTTCTATTTTCGACATTCGGACTGATTCTTCCGAACGCTTAGGAATCCGTGTTCGAATTTACTCTCGAGCGCTTAACCATAATTATTAATCCTTTTGTACTCACAATCTTTGTTTCGGTAGAAATTTACGTTGAAACTCGCAGAAAGCGTCAATGAAATTGTTTCAGCATGTACACAGAGTGCACGTAGCGCAAACAGTATTAATTTCTGTACGATTTGAGGCTTTTTCGGCGCTGGCTCGCGGGATATCAGCCGAGCTAAGTAATCTTCCGGCTACTAACTCTGCAGGCTTACTGATGGTCGTGGCCAGAAAGACGAAAGCTTGGAAAATTTCAACGACTTAACTCGACTGATAGCTCGCGAAACCATTGTTGCGAATATTAATGTTTGTTATTTTATGCAAATATTTGAACGCGCAAACAAATCGTGACTATTATTATATACATTTATATGCTTTCAGAAAGTATTGAGGAACGAACACTAGAACACGCCTGCTTGGCACACACGTAACTCGAACTTAACATGTCAGAGGAAACTGTTCACGCTCATGTTGATGGACTGCGTCTCTAACTCATACTTGAACATTAGATATAAATATGCGAAAGACTAGGAACCAGAGCCATGCTAAAGAAATTCACACACTTCGCATACCTGTTCACTTCTTGTGATGTTAACTAAAGAGATTGCTAGAATACATGGAGCTATGCAGATGTTTAAGAAGCCGGCATCGTGAAAATTCTGTGTAAGGAGGAGGTAACTTCGGTTGTTCGTAGTTCATTTTCCAGGCCTCACAATATTTTGATGGCTTTTTATTTACAAAATATGCACACGAAAGTTGAATAAAAGTAAATCGGTTTGGTGTAATATGTAAAATCATATATTAATGATTTAGATCTAAATTTACAGTTATTTAGTTCGAGTTCACATTTCAGGTAAGAGCTTTAGCAACGTTAAATTCTTTGTCTGCTCCATCCATTGATTTTATGAACCAATTTCTTGTACCGAATGCAAACATTTCCGGAGTCCTTGGAACTACTAATCATTTTAAAATTACTCTTATCTCAGTTTCTGTATTAAATTATTATACTAAAACTGGAGACTTCCACTTCCCATCTAATGTTACGTTTTGATCTGTTGCTAATATTCTGCGAGTTATACTAATTATTAAGGGGAAGTTACGATATACCCCCCGTACTGTTTTGATGATCGTTCCACTCTGCCGAGGCATGTGGACTTGAGAACAGGAGTTGGCCGGTCGACCTGGCCCTCTATGGGCTGTCACGCCCAATATTGTTACTTACTTACTTACAAATGGCTTTTAAGGAACCCGAAGGTTCATTGCCGCCCTCACATAAGCCCGCCAGCGGTCCCTATCCTATGCAAGATTAATCCAGTCTCTATCATCATACCCCACCTCCCTCAAATCCATTTTAATATTATCCTCCCATCTACGTCTCGGCCTCCCTAAAGGTCTTTTTCCCTCCGGTCTCCCAACTAACACTCTATATGCATTTCTGGATTCGCCCATACGTGCTACATGCCCTGCCCATCTCAAACGTCTGGATTTTATGTTCCTAATTATGTCAGGTGAAGAATACAATGCGTGCAGTTCTGTGTTGTGTAACTTTCTCCATTCTCCTGTAACTTCATCCCGCTTAGCCCCAAATATTTTCCTTAGCACCTTATTCTCAAACACCCTGAACCTATGTTCCTCTCTCAGAGTGAGAGTCCAAGTTTCACAACCATACAGAACAACCGGTAATATAACTGTTTTATAAATTCTAACTTTCAGATTTTTGGACAGCAGACTGGATGATAAGAGCTTCTCAACCGAATAATAACACGCATTTCCCATATTTATTCTGCGTTTAATTTCCTCCCGAGTGTCATTTATATTTGTTACTGTTGCTCCAAGATATTTGAATTTTTCCACCTCTTCGAAGGATAAATCTCCAATTTTTATATTTCCATTTCGTACAATATTCTGGTCACGAGACATAATCATATACTTTGTCTTTTCGGGATTTACTTCCAAACCGATCGCTCTACTTGCTTCAAGTAAAATTTCCGTGTTTTCCCTAATCGTTTGTGTATTTTCTCCTAACATATTCACGTCATCCGCATAGACAAGAAGCTAATGTAACCCGTTCAATTCCAAACCCTGCCTGTTATCCTGAACTTTCCTAATGGCATATTCTAGAGCGAAGTTAAAAAGTAAAGGTCGCCCAATATTGGCTGCAAAAACTCTGTTTAGAAATGTTCGCAAACATCCGAGTTCTCAGCACACCTGTCTTTCCGTGTCTGCCTGTCTGTCTATATATACGTGTCGAAGGATTATGCTGCTATTCAGCACCCAGAAGTCAATGTTGCAGATGTAATATAATAACTGGGTAAAGGATTAAAGTGTTTTTTTTTTATTTAAATCAAAAACATAGAATGCAGATCCACATTAAGAATCTTCAGACGAATTTCTTCATGATTTTTAATAATGTAGAATAAATTGGAAAAGCGGATGGTAAAAATAATATGAACTTAAAGATATATTTGATAAGAGAAATTGTTACAGAGGCCTACAGAATTTTTGTAATTTGCATTGCGAATTTTATTGTTGACCATCCTCTCCCTCCTTGGGCAGGAGAAGAGTCCTCTATTGCTGAATGACTATAATTCGTCATTCATGAGTAAACTACTGATGAAAGATCTAATATACAAGGTGAACCGTAAGAAATGTCATCAATTTCAGGAGGTTATTCTTTGAGATATTTCAAACAAAAAAGAAGTTTAATATTTTGCTCGTTTTTGCTTTCTTTTCGAGATAAATATATTTTATATGAAACATTTCATAGCATTTAGCGTGTTTTGTGGAAGTCATTGATTTAATTGCTTTGTGCTCAGTCAATTTAAGAGAGCAGAGCATTATGACAATAAAATAGATGATTGAAAGAGTTTTGTCTTTTAAATGTACAGAAATTTGATGCGAACAAATGTAACATTATAAAATTCCTTCGCAGAACGAAGAGTCACATTTGTTGGGATGAAATTTCTGCACATTTGAAAGACAAAACTAAAATTCTTTCAATCATTTGGTCCACACCTGTGGAGTAACAGTCAGCGCGTCTGGCCGCGAAACCAGGTGGCCCGGGTTCGAATCCCGGTCGGGGCAAGTTACCTGGTTGAGGTTTTTTTCCGGGGTTTTCTCTCAACCCAATACGAGCAAATGCTGGGTAACTTTCGGTGCTGGACCCTGGACTCATTTCACCGTCATTATCACCTTCATCTCATTCAGACGCTACATAACCTGAGATGTTGATACAGCGTCGTAAAATAACCTAATAAAAAAAATTCAATCATTTGTTACTATAATACACTGCACTCTAAAATTGACTGAGCATATTGTGAATTAAATCAATGGCTTTCCCAAAACACGCTATGAAATGTTCCATATAAAATATTTTTATCTCGAAAAGGAAGCAAAAACAAGGAAAATTGTATTAAACTTTTTTATCTGAAATATCTTAAAGAATAACCCCCTGAAATTGACGACATTACTTACCTACGGTTCACTCCGTATATTTAAGATGTTTCTCAATGAAGGTATTCGTGAAAAATAATACAAGTCATTATAATGCACGTATAGCTACTTTATGTGAATTAGTGCAAAATAAATTACGTATATCTTCTTAAGCTGTGCGGCTTGTAAGTGAAATTATACGAGCTCCTTTGGAGTTATACATTTTTTGCAAGAGAACACAAAAGCTTAACCTTGTTAGAATATTTCATGAATTACTAATGACTTTATAATAACAGTTCATTAAATAAATTTAACAGTAATATCTTCCACAACAATATAAACGAAAACTGAATTGTTGAAAATGCGTGAAACACAGTGACAGAGTACATGTCTTCATTGCGACACTCAGTTTTTTTACCTTCAGTAGTAAGATCTACTGTAATCTTCTCGTTCATGAAAAAAGAAGTCCACAAATTATCTATGTAAAATGGAAAAAGGTATCATGCCAAAATGTCTAATTTTTAATTAAGTCTAATCACACACAATGTCTACTGAAGCATGGTCTAATGCCGAAATGTCTAATTGGAAACAATGTCTATTCAATGTCTAAAATTATCTAATAGGAAAAAATCTCATGGAAAAATGTCTAATTTTGAATTAGGTTTATTGAAGTGGAGTCTAATTCTGTAGTAACAATATCCATTAACTTCTTGGTACAATTGAAAAAACAGAGGATAAATAACATTGCAACTCCTAAATACTATGTTACCACAAACCATATAATATTACAGCTCATTATCCACAAGCAATTGGAAACAATATCTATTCAATAGTCCCAGTAAGTGATTACTCTTACTAAGAACCTTACACTATGGGCTCAAATCGCTAACTGAATCATTAGAGAAAAATTAAAAGGTTTGAACTATCTTTTCAATATAATATTATGTACCACGGTTACAAATATTGAAATGTAAATTTTACTGTACATAAATATATTATTTTCTCTATTCAAACATTCTAGGAATCAAAATCTGTTGCACATTATTTCTCTTCACAACTTTAGATAACATTGTAAGTTAGACATAGAGCTGTTGATCATGATTGTACTCGTAATTTAGACATAATTGGATTGAACTTCATTTTATATTAGGAACATTGGTATTAGACCCGATTTCTTAGACTTTCTGCCATTAGATCTAAGGAATTAGACAATATTGGAAGTTAGGTCATAATTGGACATAATTGTAATTTAGACATAGTTGTAATGGACTTCATTTTTCATTAGAGATATTAGTATTAGATCAGCTTTCTTAGACCTTCTGTCGTTAGATGTAAGGAATTAGACCATACCTGCACAAAAAGCGCTCAACGAGCGCGCGCGCTCCTTCGGAGCGGGAGAGCGGTGTTTACCGCTCGCCGAAACGGAGAGGAAGATACGTCAGAATGACATAGACTTGCTATGGGTAGAGGAGAGGGAAACGACCACTCAGCTATCTAGTGGAGTCCAGTGTGTAGGCCTATTCTCAGTAACTGTTTCACGTTGCTTACCTACTGCTACAGTACAGTATGGAGGAATCTAAAAGACGGAACATAACATTTAACATTTAACGATTTACAGCTCGAACTTATTGATCTTCAATGTGACCTAAGGGCTAAAGATCGTTTGAATAATATTACTAGCCTGGTTGAGTTTTACAAGACTAAACATTGGCAATAATATCCACGACTACACAGGCTGGCTGTGAAAATGATTGCTATGTTTGGCTCAACATTTATATTTGTGAGCAACTGTTTTCTATAATCAACTTTAATAAAGGCAGACATTGAACATCTGTAACTGATGTTTCATTATGATCAGTAGGCTACTGTTCCTTTCAGCTGCCCACAGCATAAAACCCCATTCTGATGTACTGATAAATAAAAATATAACAAAATGATACTGTACATATAAGTACCTATAGAATTTCTATTACTTCTGTAAAATAAATATGTCTTTATTAATTAATATTAGTCCAAGATAGTTTTGCAAACACTGAACGGGAATTCACTTCATAAACACTCGTAATAGTACTTCTTTTTGTGTACATTTTGTACGAGATCACCCCTTCTTCCAGTCCACCCTTATACAGAGCGCAGCTAATATCTGTATTCCGCTCATGACCTGTGAGCCTGCTCGGAGAGCGCAAACCTTGTGCAGGTCTGAATTAGACATTATTGTATTATACATTAAATCTTTAAACGTACTGACCGCTAGCCCTGTAAATGCTTGTAAGGGTGTTGAGTCTCGAACAGCAGAGTTGTCCTACAGAAAATAAATAAAGTTGATATCAATGTCTAATTTATGAATATCGAGGGATAGGTCGTAACAGAAATAAAGACCTCAGCAGACTAGGTAATTATTATATCGTGTGTTAACCTTAACTAGATTTATTCTTTCTTGAAGTGAAATTAGCTAGACGGACCACCTCATGCCGCACGTAAGACTCTCACTTTGGGCGCGAATGGAGTCCACCGCATTGGCTTACATGCGATGTACTGCATATCTCAGCAGACTTATTTTAATACTGAAATATTGACGATCACGAATTTTAAAAAAATTGAGAGGAATCTGAATACACAGATGCTTGAATATATTGGATTCTTATATCATTAAACAGGCAAGACAGACGAACAACTGAAAACCAACGGAAGCTGTGTGTTCACCTATATCGCACGAATTCGCTTACAGAGCTGAAAACGTGGAAGTGCGCTGTGCACAAGGGAGTTGACTTTTTACGTTTGTTAATTGGTTTGAAAAAAAAAAAAGCTGTGAAAGCTTTCAAATGGCGTGCGTGTTCTTCCTAGGGAGTTGCAATAATTCAACTAATGGGTTTCAGAAACCGAGAGCAGGTGGAAAATTGAAAACTAATTATCGAGCGCGGGGTGGAGGTTTATGAATCCCAGCCATTATCGATATGCGCAATTAAAGAATCGACAGTAGATTTCCCTTCCACTTTGATTTTAAAATCCTGTTAGTTTTAGTACGGTCGCACTTGAACAGTTTCCTTTAATGTTGTCCGTTCCTCAACCCGAAACATCTTCTTACAGGGTAGATTAATAATTTATTATATTGATATGAAAACGCAGGCTTTATTAGTTGGAGACACTGAGATATTAATTTCAAACAACGCTAACAAGTCACTGAACATCGAATGCCGTTCATGATTAGTGCAAGGTGTTTGGGTGCAAACTCTTAGGGTTGGCAGACGAGATCAATTTGAATAATTCAGATATAGGAAACGATGTCGAAAAACGTTCGTTTTGGTAGCTAGACAAACTTTGATGTGTGTGCTAACCGGTCTAAGTAGCATTGAAGGTCATGGTGAAATAAATAGTTTTCTTTTGTTTAATGTATGTCATGACGTTGCATTTGATTGTTGTGAACATTAGAATAGAGGTCCATGTGAATAGATACAGAGTCTTATTTACAGCATAGCACACCGGCGCTCAAATTTATCTGACTTAGGATTTTCTGATCGTGTAAGCGAACTTCCTAACCATGGGATAAGTTCAAATCAAAGATTATGTTATACAAATGGACAAACTTTGAAATAGTTCCGACAGTTCTCAAAAGATGACACTATTATCATATATTCGATATAAAGAAAATTAGAGAATTAGAAATATTAATATAATATATTTCTGCATCTGTGAAATATTTAAATACATGAAATAATAGAGTGAAAACAATAACATAAATTTGTGCTATTTATTTATTTATTTATTTATTTATTTATTTATTTATTTATTTATTTATTTATTTATTTATCTATTCATAACATACTGTATATTTTGTTCATATGTATACAATATAATTTATACATATTTCACACTGGAGAACTACAGAACTGTCATTAGAGTTTTGATGGGTGAACCGATTTGGCAGCTATAAACTTCCCCCACGTTCCAGTGGAGTTGTCTATCGATAAATAAATAGACCGTGGGATTGATGCTGAGATATTTTACTTATATTTTCTTGTGTTGATTCCAGAATAGATTGTCCATAAACACTTTAAATTGGGTTAAACAAGGTCCGTCTGTGCTTATCTTTGAAACAAAATAATTAGAAGTTTGATAGGTTTAAAGTCCAAGTGGAATTTTTGATAAGCACACAACGTTAGATAAGGCTTTCGCTTTTATATCACAGTTCATCCAGTGAGCAATTCAACTACAGCTAATATGCATACGTTCAGTGAAAGTAAATGACTGAAGTCTACTGAAGATTAATGCCTATTCTAGGTGTATTCCTCTCTGAAATGTAATTTTCTGCTTCGGAATACTACCAAGGTACATTGAGCACTAATCAAAACATTCTTAATAAGACACAAATCATATTTCCATCTACCCTCTGTTAGTCTCAGCTGTTACAGAAAGGAGTTCACTGTTCATGTATTACAGTCTTCAGTGCACTGCCTAATTATCTTAAATTCGAAGGGCCATGAGGAAAGGTTCAGAACAGAGTTAACCAAATCTCTGCATACCTACTCATACCTTCTACTCAATTGTTAAATTGTCTGTTCTTGTAAATTTAATTAATCAGCTTGCTATGTGTTGTATTTTTCTGTAACTTCCGAGTAGTTCCACACCTCAAAGCTGTAGTGCTGATGCAAGATGTATGGAATGAAATAAATCAAATGAAAATGGAAAAAAAAAAAAAAAAAAGGCAGAATGCATGTGTGGCTTACCATGCCCAGGGGCCATGGTAAATGAGCATTGAGTGGACACCCCTGGTGCTCGTTATCTGTGTGTAATCAGGATCTGTGACGGCCGCCGCGTGAAAGCGCGGTAGCATTCCAATTGAATTCTTGTTTCAGTGCGTCCATCTCGCAGCTTGTTGTTGTTTTGTTTTTTATTACTGTTTTATGTTTGTTTGGTGACATTCCTCGTCTTGTTCTCTCCTACCTGATGCTCGCTCGCTTATTAACTTTCCAGCTACTCTCTTGCAGCCAGTCCGGGTTACACTAACCGCGTCGGGCACTGTTTTCGTCTTCTTGTCTTAGAACTGTTTCAGTTACTACACAATCAATGTGTGTCTGATAGTGAGAGGTCCTCTAGCCCAGCGCGTCTGCCTGCTGATCGGGCGTGGGTTCGATTTCCACTTGGACTGATTACCTGGTTGGGTTTTTCCAAGGTTTTTCCTAATCCTAAGACGAATGTCAGGTAATCTATGGGAATCCTCGGCCTCACTTCGCCAAGTACCATATCGGTATCACCAATAAAATAACCGAGTAGTTGATACAGCGTCGTTAAATAACCAAGTAAAAAGAGAAAAAAGATAAATAGTTGATTTTGGCATAATTTTGTGCACGCACGATGCTAATGAAAGACATTACAACATAAGATGCAGTGAGTCAAGTCAAGATCCTCTGGAGCTGTGAGACAAAGCTTTCGACTAACGCTGGTTGTAAAACGAAGCTTTATAATATGAAAATACTTTGTATCGTAGAAAGAACACATCCTCAAGAATTTTAAACTGATCAAATTAACTTCTGGAAACTTCATCTCTTTCAGCGCTGCTTACAGCCTATGTATGCCTGTTCTTATAATAATAATAATAATAATAATAATAATAATAATAATAATAATAATAATAATAATAATAATAATAATAATAATAATAATAATAGTAATAATTTATTTATTTAATCTGGCAGAGCTAAGGCTAGTAGGCCTTCTCTTCCGCCCAGCCAGACTCTAATTCTAATTGAATACAATTGCTTACATAGTTATTACATTAATATCTAGACCATAAAACAACATGAAAGTAAATAATAAAAGTTGGATAAGTAATGTTAGTGTGACAGTAATAAACATTGGTAAGAAATAGTTATAATAATAATAATAATAATAATAATAATAATAATAATAATAATGAAATAATTTAGATATTCATATGTGATATATATATATAACCATTAAACATTGAGAAACCTGAAACAGCTATTATTGTTGACAAGAATTGTTAGAAAAATATCTCGTTAGCCTATTCTTAAATTGGTTTGATGTCTGACAGTCCCTGACATTACTCGGTAGGGAATTCCAAAGTCGAGGAACAGCCACAGTGAAAGAAGATGAATATGAGGATGTTCGGTGGGAGGGAATGGATAATATTGAGGAGTGTTGTGATCGTGTGTCTAGGTTATGATGGGTGGATAAATTTAGAAAACGAGACGCAAGATAGACAGGAGTGGAGAAATGCAATATGTGAAAGAGAAGGGAAAGACAGTGGATTTTTCTACGATCTTCTAGACGGAGCCAGGACAACATGGTATGTACAGAGTCATTCACGAAGTTCCCCCCCCCCCTCGGTTTATGAAGGTGATTCCTGAGGTTATTTGGAACAAAAAAAAAAAGTAAATAAATTAATCAGCTCACATTCATATTACGGGGTTACATCACATTTTCTAAACGAGTCATAGTGAATGGAGCGCCAGGCATGATTGTTGCCATAACTACGTGCTTGTGTATCTGGGAGTGGATAAAATACATCGTGTATCAGATTATGGTACAACACGCGAAGAGTTGCTTCAGCGCATTCTAGATGTCGCGGCGACAATAAGGAACAAACGTGTGAAGCTGTGAAATGCAACACGCGCGGTTCACACCCGTGCGAACACCCGTGCGAACCGTTGCCTTCAGATTCAGGGAGGCATTTTCGAAAATGTGATTTAAATCCACTTTAAATTAAAGAGACCAATACATATGCAATCAATTGTTTCTATGTTAATTATTTTTTGCATTTTTGTTTGTGAAGTCCTGAAATAAAAGCTTTTTTCTTTCCGCTGTTTTCAAATTACCGTAACTCCGTAATTATGAATGTGTTTCCATTAATTTATGCACATTTTTGATCCGTATAACCTCAGGATTCACCTACATAAATCGGGGAGAACTTCGTGAATCACCCTGTATTATTCTGATATTTACTGTTCCTTTGGTTATTCTCGTAATTACTTATTGATTTCTCTTCATCATCATCATCATCATCATCATCATCCTGGCATGTATTGGGCCTAGTGGCCGTTACGGTCTCTTGCCAACGCTTGAACGGTCTGCCCAAGGATCTCTTGCCCACAGGATGGTAATTTAAAATTTGGCGTGGAATTCTAGAACGAGACATTCTGATGACATGTGATCTCCAGTTTTATCTGTATTGCTGTAGGTATTCCGTAATCGGTTCAATCTGCAGTTCTTTCATAATGTCAAAATTTCTAATGTGATCCATTCTCGTGTATCCCGCTGTACGACGCATAAATCTCATTTCTGCCGCCGTTAATCTTTGTGAATCAATATTACGAATCGTCCAAGCTTCACTACCAAAACAGAGTATAGGTCTGGCCAATGTTTTATAAATTCTGGTGCGCGTGTGTTTTTTTTTTTTTTGTATTAAGGTTGGTTTGAATATCTGATTAATTATCCCCATTGCTCTGTTGAATTTAATAATTTTCTCATTCAAATCCTTTTCTTCTTCATATGAAATTTGGTAACCGAGATAACTAAAATTTTTGACTTGTTCGATGATCTTATTATTGATTCATATTTTACTACGGACTGCTAAAAAATCCATCACTTTAGATTTGTCAGTTTAAATTTCCATATTGAAACTTTCTGCCATTTGATTAAAGTTGTAAACCAAACGTTGTAAATTATCTTCTGAAGTTGCCATAAACACAATATCATCAGCAAATAATAAAGTATCTATTTGGGACAAATGATTTATGAACAGTAATCTCACTAGAGGTTTTGATTTATCTAGAGAAAATCAAAACTCGAGTGGGATTTAATTGACTATTACACGATTAGAAGAAAGTATATAAAGATTAGAAGTAACGAAGTACTCTAATATAATAAAATATTGACTTACGAAAATACAACTGTCTTCAAATGTATTATTGTACCATCTCAACATTACAAATATTACGCTAGATGCATGCTAGATGGCAGTAGTGAGTAATGCCTTCTCGTCGAGAAGTTCTCGATCTATTATTATACACGATGACAATGTTACTAGTCAAGAAGGCTTTGTTGATTCAGTTTCATTTTTATTAAAATGCAACATTCCACTTCAACTATCCGAATCCCAGTAATCAACGTCATTTGGCAGATGATTTGCAATAAATCTTAATATTAAACAATCTCTGATACGTGACTATCCATAATATCATATAGCAGAAGCTATAACATAACCTAACTAATATATACAAGTGCTAGAAAAGTTTTAATTAACGACGATGACATAAAAAATTAATATGAATAATTTTGAAAAGAATAATTATTGAATGTACAATTTTCAAATTTGAATGTGGTTGGTGATTCAATTGATGTTATATTGGACGTGTGCGTAATAAAAGTGGAACTAGTTGATTTAGGCCTACATGGTGTATTCAACTTATTCAGGATTTCCGAATGAATAATTTTAAAAGGAATAATTATTGAATGTACAATTTTCAAATTTGAATGTGGCTGGGACGCGATAAAATTAAACAAATGCTAGGGACGCGATAAAATTGTGCGACAAGCAGGCATGATTGGTTGAAATACGTCCTTTCGTACCGTTTTATTGGTCAAAAGTAGTGTGACGTAGTAAAAGTGTAATAGTCGGTATAAACCTACTTCCATGTGGTTTCAATCTCCATTCCTCAATAATGTGATTCATGTATTGATTTCTCTTAAACTTGTCAATTTACCGTTACTAGGTTTTACCAGAAATGAGATTCGCTTCTTTGCCAACAGATTTAAAAAGTTCTTAATTTCGTTTTTTTTCTAAGAGAACATCGAAATAGCATTGCGATACAATGAATTGGTGAACGTGTATGCAACTGTGTGTGTAGCCAAGGCTGTGATTATGTGGACACTAAGAAAAGAAGGGATGGCATAAGATTAAGCACACATGAACGACATTTCTAATAAGTCACCCGCAGAAAATAAGCACCGACTGAGACAGTAAGGCGAAGACTGGGGAAATAATATTGTGAATAATACAAAACAGTATGGATCACAATGGAAATCTGTCAGGCGGACTGATGCAAGAAGCATTATTTTACAATCCAAATGCGAGGCCACAGAAGCTGTGGACAGATTAATCCTGGATCTACGAACAGAACAGTATGCGAAATCCTTGCTAGAATAAGAATTAATCCATTTAATTAAATAAAGAAACGTGCCCTACTAACATCAAAACCGGCCGTTGTCATTCTTAGTTTTAACGGAGGAAAATCATAAATACAAATGTTCCGGGTGTTAAGGTTGATTTGGCCTCCCTGGCTTAATAAAGATCTTTCGTGAGGTGACTGTGTAATCTTTAATGAAATGTATATTATTTTAATGTACCGAAGTACATGTGATATTTCTATGCAGATATTCTGCGTCATCATACGATGAAAGAGTAATGGAACGAAGAAAAATTCTCTCCGGCGCCGGGATTTGAACCCGGGTTTTCAGCTCTACGTGCTGATGCTTTATCCACTAAGCCACACCGGATACCACCCCGGCGTCGGACAGAATTGTCTCTGATTAAGTTCCAACTCTTGGGTTCCCTCTAGTGGCCGCCCTCTGCACTACGTCATAGAGGTCTATGAACATAGGACTGAAGTCCACACATGTGCTGAGGTGCACTCGTTATGAGTGACTATTTGGCCGGGATCCGACGGAATAAGCGCCGTCTTAAATCACGAAGTGATTTACGCATATCATATATATTATTTTAATGTACCGAAGTGCATATGATATTTCCATGCAGATATTCTGCGTCATGGAAGAGTAATGGAACGGAGACTCATAACGAGTGCACCTCAGCACATGTGTGGACTTCGGTCCTATGTCATAGACATCTATGACGTAATGCAGAGGGCGGCCACTAGAGGGAACCCAAGAGTTGGAACTTAATCAGAGACAATTCTGTCCGACGCCGGGGTGGTATCCGGTGTGGCTTAGTGGATAAAGCATCAGCACGTAGAGCTGAAAACCCGGGTTCAAATCCCGGCGCCGGAGAGAATTTTTCTCCGTTCCATTACTCTTTCATCGTTTAATGAAATGGCTTTGCTAGGACTGGCGTTCACGTACACAGTTGGGATTTCCAGCAAATATATTTTGTCTGTAGTGGTTGATAACTTGATTTCGCTGATAGTCCGATAGTGGTCTCTGCTGCTTCTACTCTTACTCTTATGAATCTTAGTTCACATACAGTAATCTCCATAGGTATGAAACAACGAGCCAAAGTCAGGGAAGGAGAAAAAATAGGCCTATCAGCCAAAAGTGGAATAGAGAGAGAGGGATACAACAAGGATGCCCTTTATCACATTTCCTGTTCAACATCTACTTGGAGGATTTAGTGAAGAATTTTTCTTAGAACATGGGAGGGGTAATAGTAGGAGGAAGAAGAATAAACTGCGTAAGATTTGCTGATGATATGACGTTGTTAGCAGAAGAGATGATACTAAGGGATATGCTACTAGAGCTGAATGATAGAAATGACAGGTCTGAGCAGTATGGGATGAAGATAAATGCAAACAAGACGACGAGCATGGTTGTCGGAAGAAATAAAGAAGGTAGACGTGCGAATTCTAAATGAGGCAGTAGAGCAAGTGGACAGCTTCAAATACTTGGGGTGTACTATAAGCAGTAACATGAGCTGCTGCCAGGAAGTCAAAAGGAGAATAGCAATTGCAAAGGCGACAAAGGAAGCTTTTAATAGGAAAAAAAAAAAACATTTTGTGCAGATCCTAGGAAAAAGAAGTAAGAAAGAAATTAGTGAAGTGCTTTGTGTGGAGTGAGATATTGCATGGGGCAGAAACATGGGCAGATGATTAGAAGCATTTGAAATGTTGATATGAATAAGAATGAAGCGTGTGAAATCGTCAGACAGAATAAGAAATGAAGCTGTGTTGGAAAGAGTGAGTGAAGAAGGAATAATGCTGAAGAAACTGCTTATTGAAGGATGCACTATAGAGAATGGTGAAAGGAAGAAAAGTTCGCGGCAAAAGATACAAACATCATTAAGATGTGTGGACCATATACTGAGATTAAGAGGAAGGCGGAAAAGAGGGAAGATTAGAGAATGCTGGTTTTGCAATGAAGGACCTTCTATTGGGTAGAAAACTATGAGTGAATAAAGGAATGAAAAAAGGTAAGTTATTGACATCCTTTCGACTGCAGTTTCATAGGTGATGTATGGTGATGTCTCAAGCATTGTCGCTGTATCACTTGAATTGACTTGAAGTCAGAACGCGTCAAAAGATATAAACTATTATTTGAAAAGCAGGAAGAAGAGATATTCGTACATGCAAACATGAAGCACTGAATGCTGGATTTGCAGTGGAGTCCTGGACAATCGCTTGCGTTCTGTCTTGTTTTTAATCGCCGCTGTTTGTACCTTTCTCCCTAGCTCCTTTCTTGATTATTCTCGGTAACTCGTTTTGTGTCTTTCATAAGTACTTTACTCCCTAAAATTGTTGCATTTTTCTTTTGTAGTCATTTCTTTATTTTTTATTCTTTCTCCATTCCCCGCCTCGTTTAATTTTCTTTTATACATCCCTTTCTTTCTTCAAATCTTTTTTCTCTTGTCTTCCTTGCTCTTCCATATTCACTCCTGCCTTCAGAGCCGTAGATAAATGCTGATACGAATGTGAGGTAAGTGTGACAGTGCGAAGGAGATGTCTAGAGACAAAAGAGAGACGCTAACTAGCTCGTGCGCAATATAGAGATTTCTTCAGACTGAAGTGTCGCAACGGACCGCGTTTGAGATGATATCTTGCACAATATTCAGGAAGACGTGACAATTCTTCCAGTCAGTGCGGAATAAAACTATGACGGAGTTTTATAACACGTTACCTCCAGTTTATGCGTCGAGCATTCCTTTCTTTAATGTCACAAATTGCGAAACTAAAAATGACGTCACCCAACTTATAAAGAAGATTGTGAATTCGTTTAACAGCGTAAGTGACGATGATATAAAAACACCCGCTTTGAGATATTAGTGATAACTGAGGAAGAGATAGGCCTGTTCGTGTGTGTGACATGGATTTGCCAGGCATTGAGCTCCTTTATAGTAGTAGACCCTAGGGGTGCTATTCATAGACATTTCGCAGCACGCGCTATGAGCGTACTAAGCTAGCCCCGGCTATCCACTGGTTACTAGTACAGAATTCAAATCATATCCTATCGCTAACACTGGTTTATGAATACGAAAAACGCTGATCATCCACTGAAAACCCGCGCTAAAAATGTCTATGAATACGGCCCTAAATTTTTACATAGAAATTTTCAAGAAGTGTGCAGTTCATTAATGTATTAAACAGTAAATCACCAACAAATGGAAACAGATCAAACCTTATGCAAGGAAAGGAAGCGACTTCACAGCTTTCGAGTTCATTAGACATCGTACTCGTGTTTTTTGCGTAAAATATGTAATGAATTTAGATTGATTACACGTCTTCAGACGTGAGAAGCTTACAATGTTTAACAAGACAATAATTTTATATAGGCGGTGATTATTATTATTATTAAAATTATTATTATTATTATTAAAATTATTATTATTATTATTATTATTATTATTATTATTATTATTATTCCAAGATAACAGAGAAGGTTTGGAATTGAACGGGTTAAATCAGCTGCTTGTCTATGCGGATGACGTGAATATGTTAGGAGAAAATCCACAAACGATTAGGGAAAACACGGGAATTTTACTGGAAGCTAGTAAAGAGATAGGTTTGCAGGTAAATTCCGAAAAGACAAAGTATATGATTATGTCTCGTGAACAGAATATTGTACGAAATGGAAATACAAAAATTGGAAATTTATCTTTTGAAGAGGTGGAGAAGTTCAAATATCTTGGAGCATCAGTAACAAATATAAATGACACTCGGGAAGAAATTAAATTCAGAATAAATATGGGAAATGCCTGTTATTATTCGGTTGAGAAGCTTTTATCATCCAGTCTGCTGTTAAAAAAATCTGAAAGTTAGAATTTATAAAACAGTTATATTACCGGTTGTTCTTTATGGTTGTGAAACTTGGACTCTCACTTTGAGAGAGGAACGTAGGTTAAGGTTGTTTGAGAATAAGGTGCTTAGGAAAATATTTGGGGCTAAGAGGGATGAAGTTACAGGAGAATGGAGAAAGTTGAACAACACAGAACTGCACGCATTGTATTCTTCACCTGACATAATTAGGAACATTAAATCCAGACGTTTGAGATGGGCAGGGCATGTAGCACGTATAGGCGAATCCAGAAATGCATATAGAGTGTTAGTTGGGAGGCCGGAGGGAAAAAGACCTTTAGGGAGGCCGAGACGTAGATGGGAAGATAATATTAAAATGGATTTGAGGGAGGTGGGATATGATGGTAGAGACTGGATTAATCTTGCTCAGGATAGGGACCAATGGCGGGCTTATGTGAGGGCGGCAATGAACCTCCGGGTTCCTTAAAAGCCAGTAAGTATTATTATTATTATTATTATTATTATTATTATTATTGTTGTTGTTGTTGTTGTTGTTGTATGTGACTTAGTGTTTCAGTTTCAGAAATAGCCAAACAGCTAATAATAATTTTATTACTCCGATTTCTGGCAATTTGTAAAAGTTTTTCACTTAATAAATAACAGCATTTAAGTTGTATTCTGTTGAATTAGCTGTTCCCCGAAATTGTGAGGGAGGACATTGAAATGTATAAAGCTACACTACCTTAAAAGTCGGTATGCTTCTTATCATAATCATGACACACAATCCTATTAACCCATAAAATAATATCTAGTGTAACATTGTCTTAAGACCTTCCTCCACTTTACTAGTGTAATCTAGCCTTCTTCGTCTCGAAGAGCGGTGTTGGCCGTTTGTTGTTTTCTCGCCAAGCGATTAGGTCCCCCGGTGTGGGATACCGTGTCATCTAGAATCAACCCCGATCAGATAAATTGACCCCTCCTCAACCTGTAATCGATGACATGGTTGAGTTTCGGAGTATTCGGAGCCCTGTTCAATTTACGGTCTCGTCAAACGTTCCTAATTAGAAGCCTGGAAGCTCCATGTTGCGAAGATGGTCGGTGACGCCATCCCGCGTTTAATAAGGTATTTCGTTTATAAGCCGGATAGTCCGCTTCTTGGGTAACATTTTTACGGGCACAGCCTTGTGCGGAGGTATCAGATGTTGCTGATTCCGCAGGAGTAGTAAACCAACAACCCCATGCTACCCGGACCACCCACCGATACGCGTACGGAATCCACAGCAGACGAACCCAGGACTCTGTGTGACGAGTGATTGAAGTTCTTCGCAACTGAATCATTGTCGCTTCTCGGACGATCTCGGTTTCATTTTCAATTTGTACACCTCGCACCAAGTCGTTGTCGGGGAGATTGCTGTGCAGATGACCCTATGACCAGCGAGATTACGAAAACATCTTTCAGGTAATCAGGAAACATCTTAGAAAGGAATGACTGGTAAATTTTACCCGGACGCCTCACATCAAGGGACACCATTCTAATCCCGACGGAAGCTATTCTAAGGATTCTATGATCTTTAAAATATCTGTTGTACTAGGTTCCCGAATCTAGGGTGTAATTGAAATAGTAGTAGTAGTAGTAATAATGTATGTATGTATGTATGTAGGCCAATGTATTTATTCACACTACAATGGGTATATATCCGGTGGCAGTGGTAACTAATTACACTCAATAATGACAATAATAAACTTATTAATTAAAAATACAATTAATAATAATACTAATAAATTAATACTAACAACAACAACAAGAACAAGAACAACAACAACAACAATAATAATAATAACAATAATAATAATAATAACAGGGAATATCCTAAATTAAATGAAGCACGATCACTTAAAATAACATTTAAAATAAATCTAATTTGTATCTTAAACCTAAGTTCGAACTAAAACCCACGAGTATGAAATGTTCATATCTGCACAATTACCTTTCAACATTACACTCATTTCGCTGTCAACTCACTGCACTGGAACTACGACACATTTCACTGATTCTATCCTGATTTCACTAACACTTCAAAAACATTTCACTGTTCAAATAGTTTGCACTGCCACTATAAACTATAAAGCTTCAGTGACAGGAACACGTTTCACTGACACAACACACTTCACTGACACAACATAATTCAATAACAAAATATCATTTACACCCTTTAAATACTGTATATAATTACCGTCTATTAGTAAAGTCCTTAAGCCTATTCTTAAATACATTTTTGGTTGTTGGTAAAGCCTTTAGTAAGTCTGCAGGTAAAGCATTCCAGTCCCTGATAGTACGATTGAGAAAAGAAAACTTTCCAGTGTCCGTCCTCTGTCTTCTTTCCCTCAATTTATATGAGTGGTCGTTCCTTGAAGAGTAATTTGGCGGCTGCAACCTATTTTTTATTTCTCTCCAGGCAGGCTCACCTCTGTATGTTTTGAACAGTGCGCATAATTGAATTCGCGTTCTCCTGTCCGTGATAATAATAATAATAATAATAATAATAATAATAATAATAATAATAATAATAATAATAATAATAATAATAATAATAATAACAATAATAAAAGTCAACTACGTTATCCATTATTTATGAAAGTAATGATCTGTCAGTACGTTAACTTCAATACGAACGATTATTATCTGAGAATGGAGAAATGTTCCACTCCTCACCGCTCGTTGATGTCACTCTAATTCACCATACGCTCTGCGACTTCGGCTAAAGCGTTTACAATATGTTGGTTTAATTCACGTAATTCGGAGTTTAACTGATTGAATTAGACTTCATTGACAACTAATTTACCCATATCTCAAAACTTCCTTCTTTATTGATACATAGAATGTACATGTTACGGGATTTTCTACCGCTGCTGATTTTGCTATAGGACCACGTGTAAGTAACTCCTGGTACTGTTTTGTTAACATGCCGTAACTGTCGCATCTTGTTCTCTCTGGGGCTGAAGTTCGGCTTCATTATAGGCTAGCGGCGTAGCTCAGTCTGCTAAGTCGCTTGCCTGTTGATTCGGAGTTGCGCTCGGATGCGTGTTCGATTCCCGCTTAGGCTGATTACCTGATTGGGTTTTTGTGAGATTTTTCCCAACCGTAAGGCAAATGTCAGGTCATCTACGGCGAATCCTCGGCTTCATCTTGCTAAATACCATCTCGCTATCACCAATCCCATCGACGCTAAGTAACCTAGTAGTTAATACAGCGTCGTTACATAATCAACTATATATATATGACTACACAATATTCAAATGAAAGCCACTGTCATGGTTTGGAATCCTGTTGCTTGGAAGGCGAGTATGGTTCGTTGTCAATGTTGACACCACTTCAGCTGTTTGTATGATGTGTAAAGGTTATGTTATATGAAAAGTCACCTGAACGAAAACAGAAAGAAGAGCAATGACCTGCTTCCGTTTCATTCAATTCGTCGACCCACATCTCTGTTGTTATTGGGCTTATATTTACAAGCAACTGCTGAAAATCTATTCTCCATTCGTTGTACCTAGCTAAGAGAGCCTGGGTCACCTCGCTAATCTCATTAGAACCTCATGTGGAATTGATTATTAAGAAAACAGCCTTTGACAAATCATTTTCATTGCATTCCTTTTGTTAGCAGGCCTCATTATTTTGTATTTTAATGTCGCTGGCATCCCTTTGCTGAACCTCGTATGAATTTCTTCCTTAGCCTTCCTGCCAATTTACTGACTGGTTTCACGTAACAGTTACGATCGAATCAAGCATATTTTGTTACGCGGGGCGGTACACTTTTCACTAGCAGCCTATAATTTTAATATACTTTAACATTTTTTTCGTCAGAAAATTTCGACATTTTGTCAGGTGACTGAGTTGCTTCTGCTTTATGAGCAATAAAATCCATTCCTTCCTCCATTATGCACAGTAATTATGCTTTCTAATATCTTGTTAGTTACAAATCCAACGGTATGAATTCGAAGGACTTCGTAGGTCACAAGAAAAATCCAACTAGAAGGCATGTAACTTCGTGAAGAAGCAAGTACTTGCGGCTTGTTATTTGTATCTGTGTGTGTCGATTGTATTTCTATGATATTGGAAACTTTTACTATATTATGCACATATTAATACGGTAAATATTACAGCCTATGCAGCCCCTATAAAGTGTATGTCATAAACAGGGCGTCTTTTCCTTCACAAACTTAGGAATGTAAAACTGCCACCTCAGAATGACTCCATGCACAGTTCTGCGAGAACTTAAAGCCGGATCAATAAAAATTCTCGCGGAAATTTCAATTTGACCTGAAAGCTTCGAACACATTTCAAAGAAACAAACACAGGAATATAGCCAGGCCGAACATTGCGAAGATGTTTGCTTGCGGTATTTTATTGTCGTGTATTTGTTTTCATTCGTTTATGATGTCGGTGTCTACCACGAAGTTCTTTTAAATATATATAAAATATACACCAAACAGTAAACTAAACAGAAAACTGTTTTGTTATGAAATATAACAGTAAGCTATATTCCAACATTCTCAGTAAAACTATGAAATGTAAAAATGACGAGAAGGATCCGTGCATTCTTCTGACCTCGCTATTTCGTTTCTTGTTACAAGAAATATTATCTCCAAGTAAGTTTAGCATGGATATATTAGCTTAACGTGTATTACGAGACCATGTTATGATTGAAAATAAGAAGATGATCCCAGCAATATTAGCACAGTCAACATTTAATCATCGTTTTGTTATTGTCACAATGTTGAAACAAAATGGCACAGTGGCTCAATCACAAGATTCGGGCTGAACTGGTTCCTGACGTCTAAGTATCTAAGTGGTGAAAGAAGTTCGATAATAATTCCATTAAGATTTGAAGACAGTTTTTATGACTTCCTGCAATAAATTATTGATTCCTAATACTAGTTGTTGTAGCTAGGTGGACATATGAACGTTGGTTAGGCTATAGTGAGGTTCACGTAAGATTAGTTCGTAAAAGCTAATTTGACCTTCTTTCAACGTTCCCAACTGCCATCAGATATCACTAAACAGGTAAAATCACAACGTTACGCATGGAAATAATAATAGTAATAATAATAATAATAATAATAATAATAATAATGTACTTATTTTATTTCTTTATTTATTCATTCACTTATTTCATATGTTTATTTGTTTAATTATTTTATTTACTTTTTATTTATTAATTTTATTAATTAATTAAATTATTTATTTATTAGTTACTTACGTATTTATTTATTTATTCATTTATTCACTTATTCACTTATTCATTCATTCATAGTTGATCTAATATTAAAACGTATTTCTCCTGGCAACGTGACAGTCATTGGTTTGGGTAAACAGTTATTGGCCAGTACCCCATCAAGAGGACCTTCATTGGTTTGAAGACTCAAGAAAGGATCGAGTTTCACCATGTGTTCACATGTACAAAGAAGTTTTTATTGTCGAACAGTTGTTGGTGAGCCCTAAAAGAAATGGTCCACGGATCTGCATTCACTTCTCTTGACCTTGGTAATTCTTCAAATTTTAATTAGTGAAGTTACTTGCTTTCCCCGACGTAATTGATTCTCTCTTATCGCACTAGTATGTTACCCAGTAACGTTCCATATGCTACCAGAATGAGAATTTGAGTTTACACAATTTCACTCTTTTCTACCAGAGGCTTCCAAAGTTGAAAGTAGCGTAATGGAGGATCTGAACATGGAATTTTCTTATCTTCAAGATAAAAGAGATGGACGCGGCCGCATTTGAGACTTCTCCCGCTCTGGGGAGATCCTTGGTTCCAATAACTACCGGCCTGTCGACGGAAGAAGAGAATCGAAGTGACAGACATCTGAGCCATTTTAAAGATTGCTATGAAGAGAGCGACTGAGTAGAATTACAGTATTTTTTAAGTTGTACTATTGGATAAATATCGATACATGTACACGAAAATCGATTTCTTAAACGTTCGCAAATAATCGTACGTCAAGATGGCGGTCGTAAAGTAAGTCACAGAGGATGTAATAATATCAGCAGCGAGAGCGCGCGAGCACACAAAGGGCGGCGCGGAGTGGAAACTCCTTGAAAGGAGCTTGGCATGTCCACAGTACAGTGCGTGGAAACCAGCAGTGTGCGCAGAATTTGAATCCTATCAGTCAATGGGAACAAGTATTAATGTGTAAGAAAATGTCGTTGGATTTCTTTGCGCGGAATGATCGTAAGTTACAGGCTGTCAAACATGCGATAAACACCGATACGCCACAATTTCCCCACAGTTTTTTGTTTGCAGTTATTGCAGCTCTGTAGTCTTCTTCGTGGAACGGGATATTTACTGTGTCTAATCATTCAAGCAGCTTCCAGATCACTACTCAACTTACATCCTAATGTTCCCAGTTAACATTCTCTTAATATGTTGCAAACAATCATCTTTATTACCTGATTGTCCCCCTATCACAGTTGTTCATCATTTACTCGTATTATGGTAAAGTATAACTGAAGGGTCTCATTAAATATGAGAAGGAAAGTTTTTTTTTAATCAGTGACAGAATAATATAAATTTAAATTTCAAAATACGTTGCAAGGTGAAAACTGCTTTAATAAAACGACCCCTTCGTAAAGTAGAGAGAATGAAGCCGCTGGCCATGTCTAGTATTCATATCTCCGCCGTATTTAAAAATGAGTGCACAGGATGAGGTACTGTAGTTATTTTTCAAATGGAGAGAGAAATTTTAAAACATGACGTGTCCATTTTCAGAAAATATCCTTCAGATGCCAAAAATTTACTTTTCTGCAATAAGCAAAATAATTTATGTGGTGAAATATTAGAGTTTATTTATATATATATTTATTTGTATATTTATTTATTTGTTTATTTAATTACTTAATCATTTATTTTATTTATTTATTTAATTATTTATTTATTTAATTATTTGTTTATTTAATTATTTATTTATTTAATTATTTGTTTTTTAATTTTTATTTAATTATTTGTTTATTTAATTTTTATTTATTTAATTAATTAATTGATTATTTATTTTATTTATTTATTTATTCATTTATTCATCTATTTATTTATTTAGTTATTCATCTATTTATTTATTTATTTATTCATCTATTTATTTGTTTGTTTGTTTATTTATTTATTTACTTACTTACTTAATTACTTACTTAATTACTTACTTACCTACCTACCTACTTACTTATTTATTTATTTATTTATTATTTATTTATTTAGTTATTTATCTATATAAAATTTCACCTTACAAAAATCTTAATTTATTAGAGACATATTTGTAGCATTTTCTGAAAATAGACGTGTCAGGTTTTGAAAGTTCCTTCCTCAGATGACCAAGTGATGATTTATAGATCTGGGTATGTATCTCAAAAGGCAATTTTTAAGCTTCACGAACCACAAAAGTACTTCATATTAAGACATATATGTAGAGAAAACTAATACTTATCGATTTTAGAGAATCGCAGACTATTTCGGAAAAAGTATTTTTATACGAATGGACGTTTTAAGTTCTTAAACTAGATAACAGCGAGGTCTGCTGGTTTAATAAAAAAAAGAATTTTTATCTGGAGAAGGAAGCAAAAACAAACAAAATTGTATTAAACTTTTTCGCTTGAAGTATCTCAAAGAATAACCTCCTGGAATTAATGGCGTTACTTAGGGTTCACTGTGTATATTAAAATAGTGATTGTTTGTTTCTATAATTGCAGTGAATTCAACACAAGTGTTACATCACAAATTACATGTTCACATGTTCAACATTCACTGGACATTTGTATGGCAGGTGGGTCCTCACCGCTCCCGCATTTGTTGCGACTTAATACTTAAAAATAAAGGTTGACCAGACATTTATACCAAAAGGATAAAAATAATCTGTACATCTCATTTCGTATATAGGTTTTGCTGGTCTGTTGACGTCTTGCGCTGCTGTAGTACTTTGCATTCGGTTGCATACAGTTCAAGTTGCGTCAACATTGGAATTACGATACTAACTTCTTAGCTGTTATTACAATAGAAATATGAAAAAAAAATTCTTGAAAACAATTATGGATTTAATCACATACGAGATCAACTATTAGATTCACAAAGTTGTTGTTGACTTCATAGTATTAAAAACTGTATCATATTTTAAAATTTCCTCCAGTAACGTTTTGTGAAGTAGAATGAATATTTTATTGTACTTTTTTATGAAAATAAAAGGAGTATTTCTTTTGATAAAATAAAAATGTACATTGTAATTTGTTATAATGAGGCTAGAATCATAATTGTATAGCCTACTTTGTATGTTACTTTTATATGTGTACGTAAATTATTTTAGATTGGAAATTACGAAGTTCATAATTACAAATTATTGCTATTTTTATTATACATTTATTGTTTTCTTGTTCTAAGGCCTAGACGATTAATAATAATAATAATAATAATAATAATAATAATAATAATAATAATAATAATAATAATATTTTATTGCCAGAACAAAGATAAATATTGATTTATTTTTATATAATAACTCTCTAGCACCCCCAGAAAGAGTAAGTTACATACTCGTGCTCAGGGGGTATTCCACATAAGTTAATGTTAAGACATTTTATTGAATAACAGAATAAAAAGTAATTAAAGAAAAAAATAATAAGAAAAAGCACATATCACAATAAATGAACTTTAAATTTTCTCTGTTAACAGCAATTAAATTGGAGCAAATGTTTGGTTACCACCCATCTGTACACGTTTGTCGTTCTGTTTCGTTGGCATTGAGAGCTGCGCCACTACTTTTCATTCGGTAGAGATATAGTCCAAGATCATACAACTTCACATCTTCGGTACCAACTTCCTAGCTCTGTTAATCACTTTACTGAAGATGGCCTACAACGTTCTGTTTTTAAATTACAACTCTTTCCTGAGAAATATAGGATGGGAATTCTATGTTGATTTCATTGATAAAACTACTTTCATAACATCAAGAGTAACAAAATGTATCAACAATAAAATTGTTACCATAGTAACAATAACCATAGCATTTCTATATCAAAGAAATGAAATAGTAAAAAAAAAAAAATTCTCTTTCAGAGAATACCTATTAAAAAATGTAAAGTGGTATTTAAAAATGTTCTTGACGCCATAACTCGCTCAACAATAGTCGCAAACATTTTTTTTTGTTTCCATAGAAATATTTCTTCCTAAATACAAGGTTTGGCGTGTCAGTATTTTGTCACAAACCCTCTCATTTGATTTTAATTGCAGTTATCCGTTGCTCCATGCTTTAAGTAAGCTATTCTACTTTCTGGAAAGAAATACCACGCTATTTCTTTAAGCAATACACTTGTTTATATGCTTGTATTTAATTTAATTTTGTGACTGCTGTCTTGTTTGTTCTCTCTGAAGAAAATGGACTAAACATTGAATGTCACGATCTTCTCACACTACAGAAACACATACTTAAACGCCCACAAGTTTTAAAATGTTCTCCATTCAATGAAGCTCGTCTAATTGAAGGGATGGATTCCAAACTGGCCTAAGTCGAAATGACAAGTCATTATAAAAATGACAAGTCATTATAAAAATGACAAGTCATTATAAAAATGACAAGTCATTATAAAAATGACAAGTCATTATAAAACAAATTCGAAAATTCTAACGCCAGCATATGTTTTTTTTCAAACGGATCTAAGTCAAAACCTAGGAAAGTTTTTTAAACAATCTTAGACAGTTATATATGGGCTTGAAAAGGATAAATTAAAACGAGAATAAAGCGATTTAAAAAAATGACTTAAGACACTTTGGAATTCACCTCTTCAATTGACAAATAACAGAAAGTTACTTTGGAAGAGGCATTGTCGTGTAAGAATTTAACATTTCCGTTTCACTAAGAAATGCAAGTTATAAAAACTTTACGTTCTCTGGATGGTGTTACGTTCCGTTTTCAGTATACATCTGTCACTCAAGATGCACAAAATTAACTAATAAAGTTTTGCAATAATAGTCGGGAAAATTGTTCCTCTGTCTTGAGTGTCTTTAGATGTGACTGACTTTAAATTAAGTCGCTAGAAGAACAGCTTTACATACCGGAAACTCGTGATGAGCTCAGTAGAGTTAGTTCTGGATAGCGTAAGCACAAAGCATATATAGATCCATATATTCAGATACTATAAAAATCAATATTTGTCACTTAGGACTTTTAAACCTCCAATTAACAATAATTCCAGAGAATAGGCCTTGTCTCTATCTGATCAGCATTACGGATGTAGAGAAGTTTACAATGAAAGTAAAAATAATTATTTAGGCCTTAATATTTGTTACTTATAACGAAACTAACATCTGTCCATTCTCATTATTATTATCATTAATTTCTCTTAATAGATTTACAAAACCTCTAATGGCAATTACATTAATATTCTCATTATAGAAATAGAAATATATATATTCTCCCTGTAACATAGTCCTAGTAAGCTTATATTAAATTAATTTTCATCATTTTACTAGCTATCTCAAATATTAAATTAAATATAATTCATTGAATTAAATTAGCTCATAAATTAAGTTACTACTTTACCTTATAGATTTATCTAAATTTAAATAAATGTGTAGTAAAGAATATTGCTGGAGAACCTTTTAAGTGTAGTGTAAATATTTGTAATTTAAATTTATGTATTGTATTGATTAAGGCTGGTTGAGTGGAAGAGAAGGCCTTATGGCCTTAACTCTGCCAGCGAAAATAAAACATTATTATTATTATTATTATTATTATTATTATTATTATTATTATTATAGACTATATACATAAGTGTTTTGCCCAAGGGCAGGTCTTTCACTGTAAACCCAGCATTCTCCAGTCTTTCCTATTTTCTGCCTTCCTTTTAGTCTCCGAATATGATCCACATATCTTAATATCGTCTATCATCTGATGTCTTTTTCTACCCCGAACTCTTCTCCCATTCACCATTCCTTCCAGTGCATCCTTAAGTAAGCAGTTTCTTCTCAGCCAGTGACCCAGCCAATTCCTTCTTCTCTTGCTGATCAGTTTCAGCATCATTCTTTCTTCACCCACTCTTTCCAACACAGCTTCGTTTTTTATTCTGTCTGTCCACTTCACACACTCCATTCTTCTCCATATCCAAATTTCAAGTACTTCTAGTTCTTTCTCTTCACTTCGTCGTAATGGCCATGTTTCTGCTTCATACAATGTCACACACCACACAAAGCCTTTCACTGCTCTCTACCTTGGTTCCTTTTCCAGACACCCGCAGAAGATGCTCCTATTTCTATTAAAAGCTTCCTTTGCCATTGCTCATATACCTCCTTAATTTATTTTACAAAACATATCTCAGACGCCCGTCTCATTTCTCTATTTAAAATCCCTGACCATTCTCATAGTTGAGCAACATTGTTTATTTTTTATTCCAAATAAAGACATGTTGATTTTTTTATTATAATTATCATACTTCATGTGCATCATTCCCGTATAAATTGATTCGTAAAACCTAACTGAATATGAACAAAATTGGTGCAGTAGAAACCTGCAACTACTTTTCAGGACCGGTGATGGTGAATACATTTATTTGCTCGAAAATCTCAAGATCAAATTTTGCGGCATCGTAATACTTTTAATACTTGCGTAGGCCTAACGTGGTATGTTTAGTGTCTTAAAATGTGAAAATTTGAACTATTTGAAATTCATGATTCAGAAATAAAGGTAATTAATGACATCGTAGAGCAATAAAATAATAATTTGTTTATTTATTTATTTACTATTACAAATTTTTAGTTGTGAAGGAACGTCTTTCTATCTTACGCGATAAAACTGATGTCTGTTATCAAGAACTTTGCGATTTGCTTTGTGCCGGAGTTCGGAAATGTCATGAAATTTAATTTTATTCATATGGTGCAATGGCGGAAATAAATAGGCCCTACTAGTTAAACAAAGGTGATTTTCGTATTCAGAAATAGCCTATACATCCCGTAAGTAACAAGAAACATTTCAACACATATTGACACAATTACAATACAAGAAGGGACATGTTACTTCTTTTCACAGAGTAGTGGAAAAGCTTAACGGCTGCTGATATGAAACATGGATTCATCATGGCTTAAACCTGTGTAATAATTTCATTTCTCAATATCCTGATTTTCAAAATATAAGTGTAGTAAAATTTAAAACTGAAATTAAAGAATTTATTGAGAAAAATTAATACGTCTATAGTGGTAGATAATCATGTGTTAATTACAATTAATTTTATTTACTTAGGTATGAATATCAGTCATAGAATAAATTATTTCTATAAGTAATTGCTTATGTTATTATTTGTTTTTGATTTATACTGTTGTGTTCTAATTACTTAAATTTATTGTTTACTTTTCCTCCTTCTCTCTGCCTATCTATAGACCTATTGCAATATTGAAACCCCGAACACGAATTTATTTAAATTAATTTCATGTTTGGATATTTAATATGCTTAGTTATGTTTGATATATTTAATATGCTTAGTTATGTTTGATATATTTAATATGCTTAGTTATGTTTGATATATTTAATATGCTTAGTTATGTTTGATATATTTAATATGCTTAGTTATGTTTGATATATTTAATATGCTTAGTTATGTTTTATATATTTAATATGCTTAGTTATGTTTGATATATTTAATATGCTTAGTTATGTTTTATATATTTAATATGCTTAGTTATGTTTGATATATTTAATATGCTTAGTTATGTTTGATATATTTAATATGCTTAGTTATGTTTGATATATTTAATATGCTTAGTTATGTTTGATATATTTAATATGCTTAGTTATGTTTGATATATTTAATATGCTTAGTTATGTTTGATATATTTAATATGCTTAGTTATGTTTGATATATTTAATATGCTTAGTTATGTTTTATATATTTAATATGCTTAGTTATGTTTGATATATTTAATATGCTTAGTTATGTTTTATATATTTAATATGCTTAGTTATGTTTTATATATTTAATATGCTTAGTTATGTTTGATATATTTAATATGCTTAGTTATGTTTTATATATTTAATATGCTTAGTTATGTTTTATATATTTAATATGCTTAGTTATGTTTGATATATTTAATATGCTTAGTTATGTTTTATATATTTAATATGCTTAGTTATGTTTTATATATTTAATATGCTTAGTTATGTTTGATATATTTAATATGCTTAGTTA
>NC_091122.1:186385218-186537718 GCF_040183065.1 Periplaneta americana | reverse complement strand
GCGCTGTTTTATACAGGGTGCGGCTTGTCTACAACAAAGTGCTGAGCCATCTGGTACACTGGAACATGCGTTGGACTCAAATTGGAATGAAGGACCTCCGCCAGCTGAGGAGTTCGGACGTACACGCACCAGTAAAAGCAGTTGGACATGCAAGAAATTTGTTGTTTTTCGTTTTCTCAGCAGCCTACAGTTGATCTTGTCAAGTTTGAAATAATAATAATAATAATAATAACAACAACAACAACAACAACAACAACAATAATAATAATAATAATAATAATAATAATAATGTTGTATTTAATGTGGCTGACTTAAGGCCCTACGGTCTTCTCTGAGAACTTACTCAACCAGGAGTAATATTTCAGTACATAGTGAAATATAGAAATGTATCAGTTTTAAGTAATTAATCCCTCGTATTACTATTACTTTTGACATGAAAGTTTTTTTCTTTGTGATCCAGAACGTATCTTCAGACAGTGAGACAGAATTGTGTGGATTCAACATCACATTCGGCACTAACACTTGATTTTGACCCGAGTTAAAAACTGTTGCGAATTTCTTTGGTGAAGACATCTGATTCAAAGACAATGTCCTTTTAAAAATCTATTATATGGGACCCGCAGCTTCGCATATCCTCAAATGGAATCTGCTCTAATAACTTTAAAAGTGCATTCTGTTTAATGGCAGTTCTTATGCGTGGGCTATAGAGCTCATTTTTAAGAAGGGTCAGAAAAAAGTAGGCCTAATATAAATCTAATCGTAACACGTAACTTGTAAGGGAGACAATTTCATGATTAAAAAAGAAGAGTAAAGAATACTTCATTTTACTTTCTGCTTACATTACAGAATGTCTGAGACAAGAGAGAAAATGATAAATTGGGAATACTTTTAGTGAAGTAAAATGCCGCAGTTCAGTTCAACATACGTTTCTGGGAACGATCACACTGCGATGTGACAATTAATGCGAAGCAAGAATAGGAAGTAAAATAAAACTAATTATTAAATAGATGCCAAGTGGACATGAGACCAAGTCTGTGAGAAAACAAGTGAAAAACAGTTTGGAAAAATGAAGGAAAGAGAAAAGGGGCGATAAAAACAATAACAAAGGTGAAAGAGGAAAAGAAAAATGATGGGTAGAAGAAGACGAGGCGAGATCGGGACGAGAAAGAGTGCAGGAAAGCGTGGAAAATGAGAGAGAACGGGAAAATAAACATGGGAAAGGGGGACAGGAAAGAAGAGGAACTGAAAGGATGAGAAAGAAGAAGGAAAGAGGAGAATGAAGAATTAGAAGATAAGGAGGAAGAGAAGAGGAGACGGAGGAAGAGGTGGAGGGGAAGAAGAAGAGTAGGACGAAGAAGTGAAGAAGCGGGAAAAGGAGAAAGAAGAGGTAAGGGAGGAAGAGGAGAAAGATGTGGAAGAAGAGGAGGAAGAGGCGGAAAAAGGGAAAGAGGAAGAAGAAGAATTGGAGGAGGACGATGAAGATAACACGAAAGGGGAGGAGGGAGAATTGGAGGCGAGTGGAATGGAAGAGAGGAGGAAGAGTGAGTGCAAGATGGGAATCAGATGCCAGTATAGGACAGTAAAGTGCAAGGATCGTCTTAGCATCGTGACCACTTTAAACAATCTTCACATTTTACACTGTGCATAATCACAAGAACCTCTCAAGACTGTCTGTCCGTCTCTCAGTCATCTGATATGACACACTTTGTGTCAAATCTCCAGGAAGCCTGCCGTTCAAATTGTGTATACCGCTGTGCACTACCAAGGAGCCACACACCCCTGTGTCATCTGCTACGAGTCTTCAAGTTTCACTTCTTTCATTGCATTTGGAATATTAATGCCCAAAAGTTTCAATAACTGATCTTATATTTTGGCCAGATTCCTCGTGACCTCAGACAGCGATCGATCTGCAGTAGAGACTGTTGATAGAAGACCAATCCTCAGTTTGAGATGCAATGCTTAGTGCCTACATTCGTCCTTCGTGCTGGTTGGCTGTGTTCAGCTACTTTCTGTAGGCTATGTGATTAATATCCATGTATTGTGGGTCCCTATCACCACGGCATGGCGCGTCCTCAGGTTGCGGATCGAGGAGACGGCCTCCAGATAAGGAGGGTAGCTGTGAATATATTGAATAAGCAGTCGCGGACAGCTGATGAGGGGTGGTCCTCCAGCTTGGGGGTTGGGCGAAGGGCTAACAACCCATCACCGTAAAAAACAGCGTGTTACGAATCCTTCAAATAAGCCTCGGAATGGGACTGATTCTCTGGCACGACCACAGCAAAGGACATAATTAGGAACATTAAATCCAGACGTTTGAGATGGGCAGGGCATGTAGCACGTATGGGCGAATCTAGAAATGCATATAGAGTGTTAGTTGGGAGGCCGGAGGGAAAAAGGCCTTTAGGGAGGCCGAGACGTAGGTTTTTTATTTTTTTATTTTATTGGGTTATTTTACGACGCTGCATCAACATCTAGGTTATTTAGCGTCTGAATGATATGAAGGTGATAATGCCAGTGAAATGAGTCCGGGGTCCAGCACCGAAAGTTACCCAGCATTTGCTCGTATTGGGTTGAGGGAAAACCCCGGAAAAAACCTCAACCAGGTAACTTACCCCGACTGGGATTCGAAACCGGACCACCTGGTTTCTCAGCCAGATGCGCTGACCGTTACTCCACAGGTGTGGACTTCGAGACGTAGATGGGAAGATAATATTAAAATGGATTTGAGGGAGGTGGGATATGATGATAGAGAATTGATTAATCTTGCTCAGGATGGGGACCAATGGCGGGCTTATGTGAGGGCGGCAGTGAACCTGCGGGTTCCTTAAAAGCCATAAGCAAGTGTGATTAATATTCATTCTCTTCAGACGGTAGGCCTGCCTTATTTTTAAGATCTGTAGACCTATTCCTTCGTTGATGGACTGAAGTTCTATTTCTGAGCATACCTTGTGCTGAACTCTACATACAGGGCTTCTAAATAATGTTTAATACTTAAAGTAAACCTTAATTGAATACAGTAGCTTTGATCACTCCGTTACTCCTTCGAAAAAATGTATTCAACATGACATGAAAGTATACTGCAGCATAACTTCAAGAAATTAGCGTTGTTTCTGGGACGCCGTGTGTTTTGCTGCTTCCCAGTAATCTCCTTTCTTATTTATTAAATATTACATCCCCTAATAAGGGAGTGAAGAGCACATTTATAATCACATGGTTTGCATAGTGACCAGCTGACATCTTCACTGAAAATCTATAAAATGTTAGCTAGAAATTGTAATTTAAATTGTAATGGGAAGAAGGAAGGATTTGAAATTAGTATCTTCCATTGGTGCTAAGCACAGACTCGGTCTTTCTGAACTTGTAGACGGACGTACAGGTTCTTCATCCTAATTGTTTTAGTAGTTCGCGCGGAATGTTTTCATAATGTCTTCCTCACTTCATCTGACAAGGGAAGGGTTTCGGCTCGAACAGGAATTTTTTATTAAAAATTTGTACAGATGCTTACCTCACAATGGTGATGAAGACCGTAAAAGCATTCATTTGTGTAACTCTCCGTTTGGTTGGTATTGGTCAATACACTTCTTTAAAAATGTACGTGAGGATTCTCTATAAAATGCATGAAACAGCATGGAGCAGAGCAATAAGCACAACACGCAGAAGCAACACCTGAACAATCTTCTGAACCACACTCCAGTGCTGAACAATCAAATGCCACCTGAATTACATTTTTGAAGTCCGAGACTTGTTCAGGATTCACGTAACCAGCTGACTGCCAGGAATACTGAAGCATAGGGCGGTATACTGGAGCAGACAACTGGTTATGAATAACAGAAACTCGATTTCCCAAGTTAAGTTCTGGATTCTCAGCAAGAATCCTTACGTAATCTGTTATCCTCCGAGCATATACTTTGTATTGTCTAAGGAAATAGATATTCAGAGTTTGGATATATTTAGTTTTTTTTCAGGTGGAATGATAATCATTCCATGTCCTAGCCTTGGAATGGTTCATTTATTAAGGTTGTGTCCTTGTGCACATTCAATGACTCACACAACAGTGTACACTTTTGATTAGCTGCAATATTTTCGGACAGAACGTTGGAGAAAAATGTTTTTAAATGGGCTTTAGACATTTTACCACTCGCACTAGCTTCTAGGCTAGGCTAGGCTTACGGGTAAGGTGTCCCATCCCCTTAACTTTTGCAGTGCTCTCCCCACCCCTCAACTTGTACATGCTCTAACAGACAAACCACACATTACACAAACGAATGCTTTTGGGGGCTTTACAGAGATGTAAAGATGGGCCTGTATACAAATTTTGGATACGAAATTCCTGTTCGAGCCGAAACCCTTCCCTTGTGAGCTGCACTAAAGAATGATAAAAATATTGCTGTGCAGTCACTACTCTAATGCTGTAACTTGAACCTTGTGCTTTTGTTCAGACTACCGCTAATGTTTTTACATTAAACAAGAACATTTTTCTCTTTCCCTTGTTTCTTTGCTCCATACTAGTTCCATAAGTTTCCGACTTTGAACAGACCATTTTGTTGAACAGGATAGAAGTCTGCCTTCCGAAAGAGGAGGATTTAGTTAATTTCGCAGCCCTTGTGCCCCTGTTGCGCGCCTCCGCGGTGATGGATGCCCCGCTCTGTGTCGCCGGCCGCATCGGCTATGCGACAGTTTACACACTCTCCCATTTATATATTGTCTTAAAGGTCGCACACAAAATACTTGTGCAAATAATTCTGAAACACCTGAATAGGAGGCGAGAGCTGGGCTGGATCGGATCGGATCTGCTGCGCGCGCTGCTACAAAGCGGCTTAATCATTCGTTTAACAACGCTGCATCAACTGAGCGGTTACTAGCTTGGGTAGATGAACCTGAAAATTAAGAGCTATAGTCTTAGGCCAACAGTTTGGGAAAACTCTGACAGATAATAATCAATCCAAGTGGTGTTCGAAACAGCAGCCTTCAAGTACGAGTCCCGCTCGCACGTTGTGCCTAGGGAAGGTGCAGACGCTGAGCCAAGTTGGCAGACGAGGACAATGCATAAAGCAATAGGCTATCACAGGTTCCGTAACATATTAGGCAGATAAGAATAATTTGCAGGCAACAAAGGACAAGTAAAGAGTCAGTTGGATCTAAAATACTTGCGCTTCAAAAGGAGTTACGTATAGTAAAAGTTTACTCCATACTCAGATACGAAGCCTACTTGAAAAGCAAAGCGTACAAATCACAAAACATATGAAAGGCTAAAAACTTCTTCAAAGCCATGGCTGGGCCGACAATGTGTTATCAGTGAAAAATTGCAAGCAGGATGTGAAGTAAAGGCCTACATAAAGCTTAAACAGATATAAAAAGTAAGTAAATAAATAATCTATACTAATAATAAAACTCTAACCTAAATTCGTCTGGCAATTAAAAAAATTAATTGGTGTTTACAGTACAATAATGAACTGTCCTGAGACCGAAAATAGCATTTTTGCAATTTTTATTTGTATGTCTGTATGTTTGTTATGGCTGAGCCGATTTTTACGAAAATTGGTGTGTTGGGTCCCGCTTAGATTTTACGCTATAAAACATTCAAAATACTTTCTTTAAAAGGGAGGTTATAAGCGGAACTGAAGTAAATAAATAGAAATATCTCGTTTATTATTTATTTTAGGGCAATATTACATAACAAACGTTGCTTTAAAAAACGTTTCCGATAAATTTTATTCTGACAGGAATTGTAATACGACCGATATTTAACGAGATAATAATATGTAGTTTTAAAACAATAATACGTTTTATATCAGTGCCGCCTCAATCCGGCTGATATAATAAAATTAAAACAAATGACTCTGCGATTATTTAAGGTGGCCTTGTATAACAAGCGAAAGATATTCATTTGACACTCTTTTTTAATTTATTGGGTATGCGCGATCGAGTAAAACTCATATTCAAGGGCTATGCAAGAACAGATACACAATAATATGTGCAACATAATATAACAAATCATAAAGCTACAGTCTGTGAAAAACATAAAACATGACAATAATTAAATAAAGAAAATAAATAAGAATAGTGAGATGTCACTGAAGTTTTAAGGAGGAAGAAGAAAACAATTTGAACTCATCAAATAAACCAACCGAAAATGAAAATAAATAATTTTGCCAAAAACGCTTTCTCTTAAACATTTCTTAAAACACGGGGAATTTGGTAAAACTTCATAATCTAATGGAAGTTGATTACTAAGTTGTTATTAAAAGTGTTTAATCTCTTTCATACCGTAAGTTACAGGGCCATTATGAGGCAAACCAAGCATTTTCTAATCTTTCCTATTTTCTACCTTCCTCTTAGTCTCCACATATGATCCATATATCTTAATGTCTTCTATCATCTGATATCTTCTTCTGCACCGAACTCTTCTCCCGTTCACCATTCCTTCCAGTACATCCTTCAGTAGGCAGTTTCTTATTAGCCAGTGACTCAGCCAATCACCATTTTCTTGATCGGTTTGTAATTCGTACTACCTTGTAATAGTGCACATATTTTCTTACAGGCTATTTCATTTTCTTCTTCTAATATTTAATATTCCCTGTAGTCTTAATTTTTAATGTCTATAGAATAATACTTACAATATTTGAAGGATTTATGACGACTGTCACACACTGCACTAAAGTGAATGTTACACAAAGCGCATAACGATGCTGAACTCGAGTCTACGAGTTTAGGCTAGGTGAAGGAAGCGGTGCGTCATGCTCTTTGAGTCTATTCTCCAGTAGTTTTAAGACTTGTAGTATTCATGTTATTAATAATGCTGAATGAGACAGCTAAATAATTTCAAATATTGCTTTGCCCCAAGAGAACGTTTCCTTCTCAAAGGCCGATAGTGGACTTTTCCACTTTATTTTTTTCCAGAAGGAAATCATGCTAAACATTTTCTCGCTTTTAAAAATCCATCGGCTTCTGTTGCATATGAACCTGCGATACGCGGATCCAGTGCCAGGCATGGTGGTCACTAGACAGCGGGATCACACTGCAGGGGGTCTGCCCTGTACGGGAACGCAATGAGCACAGCAGCCTAACTGAATCTGTGTTTTTTTTTTTTTTTTTTTAGAAACTCCTTAAGTCACGGAGTACAGAGTTTTAGGACAACACAAAAACTGTTTAAAAGATATGCATGAGTTAAGAATTGGAATATTTGAAATGGGAAATGTTGGTAAAAAGATAACGAATATTTCTGTATGCAAAAGAATATTTTTAAATATAATATGACTCAATATTCACGTTTGAAAATCTTTGACTTACGGGGTTTCTCAAAATCTGGTATAAAGATTTACAAAACAATATCTTTATTTCTTGAAATAGGCTAATTGAAAATTTAGTTAAAAAATAATACGAATTTGATTCTCAGAACTAGTATTTAGAATCTGACTTCATAATTTTTGTTTCATGTGAACAAATTTTCCTCTAACCTGCATGAAATGCCACTAAGGGTCGTATTCATAGACGAGACTTTGGACCAAAGTTGACTTTGAAAAGTACAAAGTCGCTATTTTCCTATTCACAGTCGACACTTTGACGAAAGTAAACTTCAATGGTGACTTTACTTCGAAGTCGCCGAAAATCTAGACTTTGACTTTGACTTTCGTTCGTGGACATAAAGAAAATTGTTGAATTTGCCGAGAATATTGAGGACATTCAGGAGATTATTAAAGCTTCTCATGTTCCTTAGCGTATTATTATAGATTATAAATAATTCAAATCAAGGTACAGATTTGATAGACAGACAGTATTTTAAATATCTTTGTTATGTTTCAACTTTCATTGACAAATAATCAAAAAGGATTCTGTTCCACCAATAAATAATACAATTTGTTTCATCGCGATTTTACGCTAAGGTACCGGTAAGGATTGATAGCTTAATAATGATTTTCACTATTTAATTCTATAAATGATAGGTTATGCAGTTGGATATGCAGTTAATTTATAATCCTGCGGTCGTCATAATAATGTTTTCTGCATATTGATTTCAGATCAATTTTAAGTAGATTCTGCAGACATGTAGGGAGTAACTCTGCCAACTGACAGCAGGATAATATGTCTCTTTCGTAGTCTGTCATTGGTGGCATCTTCTTATCATCTATATCTTCAGAATAAAATTATTTTACAGTGAAATAATTTGAGGGCTTAATATGAAACTAATGTAACTAAAATCGATGTTTTATTCACAACAAAATTCTTAACAGGCAATATTATTTCATATGAACTCTGCCATCATGTTTTGTAGTTACGAATTGTGTTATATACAAGACTGTTCGAACTGAGTTACGATTTTTTGTGGCCAAGTAGAAGAACAAATTATTATTGATTGGTGTAAAGACCTAAAAATGTCAATTTTTGTACTCACGTTAGTTTCACACCAAGCCCTCGAATAATTATTCTTATGTAAAGCTGCAAGAACGGCTAACAATCGCTCAACATGTACCGATGTTCAATTGTTTCATTGATTTGTGACTCAAAAGTTGGCCTTGATTGTGGCAATGCCTACTTTATTTCAACTATCTATTAATTTAAATCGTTTAGAAGGCAGTGATTTTGATTGCCAACATTAGAACAAGATCGTCAAATCTCGACTTACCAAGTCAAAGTCTCAGAAGTATTGTCTATGAATAGGACTTTTAACAAAGTTAAACTTTACTACGAAAGTCGACTTTGGGAAGTCTTCGTCCAAAGTCTCGTTTATGAATACGGCCCTAAGGACATAAACAATAAAGTTCTGCATTAAATAATCGAATACAGTAATATATAACACAAAAGACAACACCATTATTCTAACAAATCCAAAATTCAGACAAAGAATAATTAATTTACCAAACACAACAGCTTAGGCTGTAGTTCTCTTCATTCTGTGTCAGCCTTGTCACTGACTTATGGGCCTTTTCAACGAAACCTAATTTTCAAGTACACATGTCACAACAGAAATACCGTTTGACTTGTGGTATTTTTCTACAGAATTTATATCTACCCCTATAGAAGAGGAATTAGCAATAAACTCAATTTTGTTAAAATTTGACTTTTGGGGTTTCTCAAAATAACCAATTCAATTAAGATGAACACTGTACATTCTCTTTGCGCATGTTATTTCTAGAACGAAGAATAAGGGCTCTTGGATATCGCAGACTACTAAATTGTGATTTTTTTTTTTTTTTCAGTTATGCTTGATGGATGCTGGCCGCCATCTATGCAGTGATCAGAATACCAGGTATGATGGTTAACGAATTTGATAGTTTTAGTTCTCTGAAATGTAATTTATCAGTCTGCCAGTAATCGCAGATGTATGTAGTCCGATTTTCTATTTGTCCACTTGGGCGATTGAGCTATTATCCTGCATTCACCAAAAGCCGGAGCAGAACTTGGTGATGTAGACATTTAACTGAGCTTCACGGAGTGAGATCACGTGCTCAAGTACGATGTAAGGATTAGAGTCGTGCACAACCGGTTATGGAAAATAGAAATTATATTACAGTATATTCCTATTGAACGCCTGGCGCTGTATTTATTTATTTATTTATTTATTTATTTATTTATTTATTTATTTATTTATTTATTTATTTATTTATTTATTTATTTATTTATGTATTTATTTATTTATTTAACCTGGTAGACATAAGGCCATCAGGCCTTCTCTTCCCCTCTACCAGGGGTAGTCCAGGGGTAGTCAGTATGCAAAGCTCTTCCATCTCACGGAATGTATCAGTGGTCGGTTTAACGAATATTCAAGTTGTTTCCCACTCTTTATGGGTGAACGGCAAAGGCAGACCATATTGAGCAATGCAGGAGTTACAAGAGCCCTTGCAAGATGTGATTATCATTGTGTAGGCCTACAATTTAATTTATAATTCTTCCTCTCTCTCTACATTCAATCAATCAATCGATCCATCCATTCATCGACTCACTGATTAATTTATCCATCGATGCATTTATTCATTCATTGACTGATTGATTGATTGACTGATTGGTTCGTTAGTTGATTCATTGATTGACTCATTGATTCATTTATTAATCCAGGTATCACAGTAGGATATCATAAGGAGCAGCAGCACGCAGCATTACAGCTTGAGAGTAATTTATGTCATGACTGTAAAAATGCAATACACAGGATACAAACGTTGATCCCGTATCTCAATTCCGGTGAGAAATATATTGAAAAATAGCGCAATTGCTGTATCTATTCCAATAAATATGTCCATGAAATTGTGTTTTATTTTTGTAAACGGCCTCAGGGTATCTTACTTTCTGGACGGCCCTCGTAATTGCGCTCGAGTGGCCAAAATTTGTATAAGCTCTTGTTTTGACATTATTAACATGGTGGAAGAAAAAAATAACTTTATCTACTCCATGAGAATGTTTGCTTGTGAGATGGTGCTCATGGATTTTTGCCTCTCCCAGAAGTTCCTCATACTGCAGGCTATTTTCCTGGAGTCAAATATTGCAACTCTCCCTTATTTGCAACCCTAAATCGCATAGCCTATTTATAATTTTGTTTGTATCCCACACATTCCCTTCAATTAATTGATTTCTTCCTCCTGCATTTGGAGAACATTCATTACGTCATTTTCAGCATGGACTCGCCGTCTCTGCTGCGGAGTATCTGAAGAGACTTAGGCCGCTCTTGCCCACCTAAAGTGAAGGTTTGAGTGCAAACTCGCCGTGTCTGTTGGCCAGCACAGTAAAACATAGACGCAGCATTTTTTGTTTGGAAGAGTTGACAAGTGAGAAACTTTTGATTCCATCTCCTAATGGTCAGATGCAACATGCCGGATGGAAGCCGTCGTGTTTGCACGCCTCGCTAACATTTCGCTATTATCACATACTATTTCATTGATTGATTGATTGATTGATTGGATTGAATGACTGATTCTGGAAAAAACATCAAGAATACTCCATACTTTTCACATCATTTTTTTCAACAGGGCCTCTCTTTTTTTGCATTAAAGATAACAGAATTTAACAAAACTTGAGTCTGCATTTTCCCTTTTATTTTAAAACTCCTCAGATCCAAGGAAAAACACTTGCTTGTTGGGAACAGCCATTTTCTCTGTGCCCTCTCGACCACAAACTGTACAGTTGCTCACTAAATTCCGTCGCAGCATGTTCTGCCATATCTCCTGAGAGTATACAACTATGAAGAAAACGGATACAACACAGAAATGTTTCAGCTAGAATTTTTTAAATCATGCATGATGTCCCCTGTAGGAGATGCACATGGGGTCTGTGCAATGTGATTTGCTGGTGGTATGCCGTTGTTAGCAGAAGACATATAATAGGGATTATGCCACAGGAGCTAAGTGATAGCTTTCAGAAATATGGGGTGAAGATAAATGCAAACAAGACGAAGACGATAGTTATGGGAAGAAAAATAAAGAAGGAAAACGTGCGAATTCTAAATGAGGTAGTGGAACAAATGGACAGCTTCAAATACTTGGGGTGTACTATAAGCAGTAACATGAGCTGGTATCGATGGTGTTTAGGTAAAAGGGCTTATCCCGCAAAAGACATAATTTTTAAGTACAAAAAAAATTAAATATTTTAACACATTGTTATTAGTTATCTTATATGAATTGTCAAAAAACATATCTTCACGTTTGTCATTAAATTTTAACTAATTACACTAATTATAGCAAAAAATCGCATTTAAAAAATGAAGGTTAAATCCTTTTACCTAAAAACCATCGATATGATATATGATATAATATAGGCCTATGTATTGTGCGCATCTAAAAGGAAGTAAGTCATAAATTGCAGGTTTTCAATAGAGCAAAAGCAAATTTCAAATGAGGATCAATATCATTACGATGGACTGTACACTTTTTGTATTCACATTGTCGTCATAACAACCAATATATGACATACCTACACTTTTTACCGCGTAGCATAGACTTGAGATCAACCTGTCTCCAAGCAATGGTGGCCCTTCATATTTCTGTATTCTGTACCACCAAAACTATCGATTATGTGAACATTTGCTTATTCTTATTAAATATTGATATTTACACCTTAAATAGAATTATTAAAGACAGTCCAATCATTTCCGTCCTTTCGATACTAATATATTAGGTCCACTTATACTTTCAGCAATTTAATTCATGCTGTGCTAGTTATTTTTCAGTTCCTTCTTTCGTACCAATCCACAAGGTCCAAATTCATTGTAACGTACTTCAACACACTTTAATACACTTCTTGACCTTGTAAAAGTTCTTCCTTCAGTCTTTGCATTTATAAACTTAAGACCAACCTCACAAATTCTGTAAATGGCCATCCTGTTTGTACATTTTAGTCTTCACTATTTTATAATATGTCAATCCGGTTATAAATAAAACCAGAATCATGGACTTCCAAGGAAAGAATCATGTAAGATCCAAAATTGCAATCAATAATAATTGTATAGAACAAGTCAACACATTCAACTATCTTGGCTGCAATCTTTCTTATACAGAGTGTTTAAAAAATACGGGGCATAATTTCAGGTATGTATTTCCCACATGTAGACAATCAAAATAGGCCAAGCAATTGTGCCACCTCTACCTATCCATCGATCAGGAAACCTTCGATCCAAGTACCGGCGAGCCGTATGACTGAAGTGTGCAGGAGCGCCATCATGCAAGAAGTGAATGTGTTGACGATTGATCAGTGGAGTGTCTTCTAAAACATGAGGTATGGTGTTTTCCAGGAAGTTCGTGGACGCCTGCCCCGTAAGTCTGTTTACAAGTACATGGGGTCCAACTAATCGATCACCAATGATACCGGCCCACATGTTGAGGGAGAACCGCACCTGGTGATGAGATGGAACAGTTGCACGTGGGTTTTCATACGCTCATACATGCTGATTGTGGAAATTTGTTATGCCATCTCGTGTGAACTGTGCTTCATCTGTAAATAATACTAAGGCAGGAAAGTTCAGATTTACACCACACTGCTGCAAGAACCACTGACAGAACCTAACTCGTGCAGGGTAATCTGCTGGTGACAGGGCCTGTACACGTTGCAAATGATAAGGATACAATTGATACTCTTTCAACAGTCTCCAGACAGTCGTATGAGGAACATTGATTTGAGGTGGCCCAATTGCTTGGCCTCCACACTCACCTGATCGGGACCCTCTCGATTTCTACTTGTGGGGCCATTTAAAATCATTGGTTTATTCGTCTCCGGTGCCTGATTTGGAATCCCTTCAGAATCGAATTGTGGCATGTTCTGAGGACATACGCAAAACTCCTGGAGTTTGGGATCGTGTTCGCAGGTCAATGAGACATCGATGTGAGGTCTGTATTCAAGCAGGAGGTGGACATTTTGAACATCTTCTGTAATGACAACGACCTGCGGAAAGAAAAACGTTCCGGTGAATTTCAATGTTGTGAAGGCCATAACTCGGAAATGAAGCATTTCCGGACACATGTTGTAATGAACTATTTTGATTGTCTACATGTGGGAAATACATACCTGAAATTATGCCCCGTATTTTTGAAACACTCTGTATAAACTCAAGGGACGTAGATATTAAACTTGCCAAATATCAGCAACTGTTAAGGACAATCAAATCAACTCTATTAAAGGAAGTTCGACCAGAAACAATTTTGAAATTCTATAAAGTTATGGCAGTCCCGGCATTATTAAGTTATATGGATCAGAGACATGGTCATTAACGAAAGGGCAGCTTCGAAGAATAGAAGCTGCTGAAATGCGATTGCTAAGACCTCTTGCAGGATATACTCTTTACGACCATAAAAGGAACGCTGACATCCGAGCAGAATTGAATATCACCGCCATTATGGATACTATAGAATCTTACCGCAACAACTGGTATGAACATGTATTAAGAATGCCCAACAATAGGTTACCCAAGAGACTATTGGACTATACACCTCAAGGAAAACGAGACATCGGAAGACCAAGGAAGAGATGGAAAGATCAACTTTCTTCTGGAAGCAGAACAGGCCAGGAGGCCTAATCCAAGACTGTTATTGATGGTGACTATTTAACAATTTTAATCTGTCTGATATGAAACAATTATTCAATCCGTAGCTACTTCCCTATAAAACACAACACGTTTTAACACTGATGTTTATCAAAAGCAAGTCTACCACTCTGTGTATACATTTTAGCCTTCACCAATAGTTAATTCTAATCCGTTCATTATGCGACCATCACCGTACTTAATTCCGTCTTTCCACACGAGTTCAGTTTCTAAGGTTACAAGCTTTCCTGCTTTCAGTTCCCAGTAGCGTTAGTCGGTTTCCTTAGGTGACGATGTAAAACAAGATAAAAATTTACATGTAAAAAAGAAAGGCATTAGCATTGCAGTATGACTCGTTCCTTGAACACAATAAGTAGGCCTATAGGCTACCTTTAGAACGCAGACATTCATGAGTGTGTGTCAATTCTTACAAGGAATAATTATTATCTAGTCATAGCTTTACGGGTTATAATGAAATCGTGTTGTTCGTGACAGAAGTCAGCTTGTAATATAATTCGGTCCGTGATCTTTCAATTCGTGAAATAACCAACAGTTACCATGGACATTGTCCATTGCTTTATATACATTAATATATACATTTTGATACAGTTCCAATCCTTTCCTCTTATAACTGGGCAAACCTCCCGAAAAGGGCTATTATTATTATTATTATTATTATTATTATTATTATTATTATTATTATTATTATTATTATTATTATTATTATTATTGTTCCTTTTTTAATGCCAGGATACGTATGAAAATGTATATTTTTAATGGCCACTTGAAAGTCGATAAATACATTTTATGCATGTTTTGAACGTGTGTAATTATTAATATGCAGAAAATTTCAGAAAATACAAAATTATTTGGCTTACAAATCACAAAAATGTATTTCAATGTTAAGAAATAGTATATAATTTTGCAACAATCTTTGTACAAATTAGGCCTAATTCTTTCTTATAGAACACAATGAAAAGTAACATTTATGAAAAAATAATAGTTGCTGAACAAGAAATAATAGAAAGATAGAAAATATAATATAATTTTACTCTGATTCATTCTCGGATTCATTTGGTTCTGCAAGTGCGTCACCAACGCTAGTTCCACTTTCTAGACAAAAGTAAAACCCATGGTGTATTACTAGTTTCTCGCACTTTATGAGAAGATCTTTCAACTTTTTAGTCGAAATAGGAAATTTTTCACTGTAGACTTTTGAAACATTACGAATTGTCTGTCAGCGACCTAAGTTTCTCTTCAGAAATACCTCAGTGAAAGGGTCTTCAAAGTTCGGTTGTTTTTTTCATAATGTAGCCAGCATATAGAACAAATTTAACATTGAAAAAATGAAACCTTCCTGGTCATCATCAGCATAAAGAATGACAAAATTACAGAAAAAATGAGTCCAATAATAGTCTGTATGTGCACAGTTCCACTTTTTTACTATCGACAATGCATACTAAAGTCATGAATGTGCCACAGTCTTGTATTAACTATAAGAAAATGTCGGTTCTTTACACGCCAAAGCAACGAATGTTCCACGGACGTATGTCTGGCATAGCAAGAATGAATTAAAATTAACTTACATGGTACATACATATCTTTGGCACAAAGAGAAAATACAACTTTTAACATTCATGAAACAAACCCTTCTAATAACGTCTCTAAGAGTCAGGCAAGATACAGATTTCCGCCTTTGGTATAAGCTAGATTAGGAACAATAACATTAATTGTGCACTTAACTCAAAAACTCGATTTTTGCACATTCATGATTTTGGCGTGAGGAGGACGGATATATACAGTAATTCACATTTTGTTGTTTTTTAAATATAGTAAATTCTACAACAATTATTTTGTATGTTTTTGTATATTTTTCGTCTTATTATGCATTTTTCAGACTTTGTACATATAAATGGTGATCCTGATTATTATTATTATTATTATTATTATTATTATTATTATTATTATTATTATTATTATTATTATTATTATTATTATTATTATATAAATACCGAGTAAATGTGGTCGGTGTAGACTAAATGATATTTGCCAGCGTGAAGTGTATGTTCTCTAGGTGTCCATTTATTCTGCCTGCTCTTCTAACACAAATGAGAACACTGAACCACATAAGCGCGTGTTAATCAAGTCTTTCTAAACGGGGGAACCTGCTTCTATTACGAATGCAACAAAATGGCGCTTCGCTTACGTAACAAAAGGAATCTCTCCGCCAAGCGACGGACAGCAATACTTTACTTGGAACAAGACGATGAGGGGAGGGGGCAGGTTTTTTCTGCTGTCGGAATTAATGGCGAGGTAAATGGCGCAAGCTCATAGAATGCGAACCTGTTTTCCTATATCTTGTAAGTTCCTTAATTGCACTCCGCGAGCCTGTATATTTCAGAAGATAGAACTCGAAGCGTCTGCAGCGCTATCTGGAGGTGACAATAGCTTGTAGTAATGTTCTCCTACAGCAGATAAGTTAACATTTGTGTCTGCAGCGGCCGACGACCGTCTCATAACGTGGAACTATGTGAACCAATTTCTATCATAAATAGCTAATTGGCTGTGACGTAGCCAGAAATCAGACCTGCGAGAAGAACACCAAACACGCGCAGAGTTGAGTGAGAAGCTGTTTCTTCTCACTTGGTTATTTAACGACGCTGTAATAGATTATCAAAATCATTATGGGTGCTATTCATAGACATTTAGCTAGCCCGCGCTACGAGCGTGCTAAACTAGCCCCGGCTATCGCCTGGTTACTTGTACAGGATTCACAACAGATCCAACGCAAGGCAGCAAAATATGTCAAAATGGGGAAGGGACATGGTGAGGAGATAGTAAAAGACTTATGGGGGAACCTCTCAAATCAAGGCGACGGAAAACCAGACTCACCGCATTGTTTAAGGCACAAATGGGACACAAAGCATGGACCGATATCAATGCTAGATTAGCAACACCATCATACTTAGGTAGGACTGATCATATTAGGAAGTTTAAATGTAGAAAACAAAGAACGGACGTGGCAAAATTTTCCTTTGTTAGCCGCACAATAGTACGTAGACTGGAACAGCTTACCTGCGGCAATCTTTCAGGGTGGTCCTCTTAAAATCAATATACTTAAGGAAAGGTTGAGAAGATTAGACTGAAAATGTGATTGGAGGTGCAGTGTAATTATTTAAGTTGTGTCATGTAACTAATTGAGTTGATATATAATTAATTAAGTTGATATGTAATTAATTAAGATACGTAATTTAGTTGATATGTAATTAAGGTGATATGTAATTATTTAAATTGGTAATAGTTGGGTGAAATAGAAGTACTTATAAGTTAGATTTACTTTTGCTTATCGTAAGCGTTATTATAGTCCTAGGTTTATAGCATCTAATATTTATAGATTTACGTTTATTTTATTTTATTTCATTTACGTTTATTTTAATTTATTTCTGTAATTGTAATTATTGTATATAATATATCACTGCCACCGGGTGTATACCCAATTGTAGTGTTAATAAATACATACATACATACATACATACATACATACATACATACATACATACATACATACATACATACATACATACATACATACATACATACATACATACATACATACCGCTAAAACTGGTTTATGAATACCAAAAACGTTAGTACGCTGATCATCCATCGGAAGCCCGCACTAAGAATGTCTATGAATACAGCCCTATGTCTCTTGAGGAGGTTACAGCTCACGTAATTATTTATTTATGATTTTTACGCTTTTGAAAAGTCATATTAGGCTAGGTATGCTTTCAGGTTATGGATCATGCCCTGTCACTAGAAGACTCTTGATACTACAGACAAAAGTCATTCGTGTAATTTGCGACATAGATCTTCATGCACACTAAAATATTTTACAACCATTTCATTACACAAGAATGCCTGTGCCTGCAGGAACTACTTGTCACTGCTCACTTCTTTCATCTTGAGAAAAATGACTACCAGCATTTGGGGTCTCTTGTCCTTTCCGCTTTACACACTTGCAAGTAGAGAGAGGGATCTTGTCCATTGCACAGGATACAGAAGTGATGATGTGTGGACTTTGAGCTTCAAATCCAATAGGCAAAATATTTGTTTTTAATCTGCACTTCAGTTCACTGTGCGTATTATCTGTTGTTTTCTTTTGTCCTATCGAAATTAATAATGCATTATCAGCTACAAGTCCTACTACTATTTTTTTTCAAACTATATTGACTTACTTTAACTATTAGGCCTAACATATTAGACACATTTTCACCTCACAAGGTATGCATTTTCAAAAGACGTGTTTTAATTTTCTGCAACCGATGAACATTGAATATGTGATTTAGTTTTCGTATGTTGTTTAGTATCTTATTTAGCCTACTTTTGTTTTATAGAAAATTTCTTTTGACACTCTAGCAGAAAAATGTGTAAATATCATTATTTGACGGTTTTAAAACGAGGATTCTGTCCTCAAATATTTGGTTACATCGACATAGACCTAACACAAGTAATTACACAATTCTAACTGCCAACGTCCAACAACAGTCACCTGAAAGACTTGCATTCCGCAGTAGCCACTTTAAACAGATGTATTTTTCATTGTACCTAATGAGTAGGGCTAGGATAGTTACGTAATAACTTTCTTCTATTTTTTTAAGTAATATGCAGATCGTAATATGTGCACTGAACAATGTTCACCCATCCAGAAAATGTAATTTTTATAGTGCATGTTTTTTCATATTATTTTTTTTTCATAATTGCATAATATTTAGAGGATATCTTTACAATTACACATATTTTGTGATTTTCATTAACAATATCTATTAAATTAATAATAGTAATAATAATAATAATAATAATAATAATAATAATAATAATAATAATAACAAACTTACCGAAGATACATTTTGTCCATATTTAAATGACCAATTGAATTGACATAGTGTCATGTTTTACGTCATAACTCGGAAAGTATTAGAGATATTTAGAGGCCTAAACATTTTTTCGCCATATTATTGAGAAAAATGCATTCACGAAAAGGGGAAAGAAAACTTTTTTTCGGCTTCCGACGGTGTATATCTGTATGATCCCCGAAGAGACAGAAATTTACGTGTTTTGTCATGAATTAATTGGTACCACAGATAATTTGACACTTTGGACGAGTCATGGTATAAAACATTGTCGTTATAACGAAGTTTAACTGTGTAAATATTCTTATTCGCATTCACTACGTAATATTACAGGAAAGGAAATTCGCGGTTGTGAATTACAATTCCACAAACTGAGGAAAAAAAAAATGTTTTTGTCAATCTGCGTTTCTCGATCCCATCGGAGTTGTGGGGCTATCACGAGCGGCTTGTGTCTGTTCCCAATCTGTGAAAACTAAGAAAACCGAAGTGTGCAGTTGTAGTGGTCGTCACCACTTGAAAGTCGCTGAAACTTTAAGAGTGATGAAATCCCCGTCATGGTTTCTAACGGGGGATGAGTGAAACCGTGTATAGATTTTTGACTGTCCTTAATTATAGCGTTGAATTCAAAATGTTTCTCTTTGTCTATTTTCAGTGTCATATCCTGCGTTGTTGTGAGTTTACGTTACATACGAGAATGAAGGAAAATTGCGAGTTAGAAAGACGGTAGAAACTATCTGCAAGTGTATAAGAAAGATGTACAAGTGGAAGATGACGGAAGAGATAAAAAGTACGTGAGAGGACTGTTTCGAGATCTGTATTGTGACTAACGAAAAGCGACAGATATGCGATGGCAGTAAAAAATATTATTTGTAATGATAAACACATTGGCACAGGAAATGCATGTGAACCGACACGCAAAACAAATTCCAAGAATCGCAGGGAGAGCCCAATGCTCGATATGATACAAGATTAGAGCGAAACAAAATAAACTGTAACGCGTCGCTATGTTGTGCAATTAGTTGAAAGCCTAACAGACTGCGCAAGAATGCGCTGTGCCCCACCGTCGTGTTTCCAAATCCAGCACTAGAAGGACGTTATTTATGTATGTGTGTATTTATTCACACTGCAAATGGATATATATCCGGTGGCAGTGGTAACTAATTACACTCAATAATGACAATTAATAATAAACACAACTAATAAAAAACAATAATTAATAATAATAATAATAATAATAATAATAATAATAATAATAATAACAATAACAATAACAATAACAAAAAGCATCCTAAATTAAAATGAAGCATAGTCACTTAAAATAACATTTAAAGTAAATCTAATTTGTATCTTAACCCTAAGCTCGAACTAAGACCTACGAGTGTGACAGGTTCATAAGTTACCTGCACAAGTACCTTTCGGCACTACACTTATTTCGCTGTCAACTCACTCACTGCACTGATTCTACCTGATTTCACTAACACTTCTAACCATTTCACTGTTCAAATACTTTGCACAGCCACTTCACTGACAACAACACACTTCACTGACACTACACACTTCACTGACACAACACACTTCCTCACTGATAGAACACTTCAAATAACAAGATATCAATTACACCCTTTAAATACTGTGTATAATATACTACCGTCTATTAGTAAAGTCCTTAAGCCTATTTTTAAATACATTTTTGGTTGTTGGTAAAGCCTTTAGTAAGTCTGCAGGTAAAGCATTCCAGTCCCTGATAGTACGATTGAGAAAAGAAAACTTTCCAGTGTCCGTCCTCTGTCTTCTTTGCCTCAATTTATATGAGTGGTCGTTCCTTGAAGAGTAATTTGGCGGCTGCAACCTATTTTTTATTTCGCTCCAGGTAGGCTCAGCTCTGTATGTTTGGCTCACCTCTATATGTTTGGCTCACCTCTGTATGTTTGGCTCATCTCTGTATGTTTAAAAGTTTAGCTCAGGTTCGAACTTGGGTCCCCATACATTAAAGTCGTTCATCTTACCACAACGCTACAGAGAGCTACATTTCTGTAGGGTCTTTGGTCCGAATGATGCAATTTCCAATCCGTATTTATTCAGAACGCCGTATTTCTAGCATTTCCGAATGCCTATTTTATTCCAATGGAGACATGTCTCTAGCACTGGCGTACGTTCCTCTGCTTCCAGGAGCAGTAGTGTGTGCTTGGATGTCAGCGGCTAGGTACAAGATCCCACCTTATCCATTGGAAATTTGGAACCACTGTGACACCACACTGCACAGACTCAAGATTCCACGACAGCTTTCAGGTCGTTGTTGATGAGCATTTACTCATCAATACTGAAGAAGCAGGCCAATACCCGGGAGTTTAGAATAGGCCTATGTACGCGCACTACAGTAAACGAAATGCATTTAGGTACAGAACAAAATTCGTAGTATCGTTCAAGAACAGATACTTAAGAGAATGAACTACCGAATAGACTACTTGCGAACACTAGGACGTCAATAATTTACATTCCTATTAAATAACTAGCTGTACCCGTGCGCTCCGCTGCACTTATTAGAAATAAATATAACGTAATTACATAATTAAAATATAACATTGGGTCCAGGGAACATTCGTGTTTGATAGAAGAATAAATCGTTTAATATGCTATTTAATTTAAATTCTATTTAAATAATTAAAATGCTATCATTTTGGTCCAGAGACCACTCATTTGGTGCAAAGATAATTCGTTTAACATTTTTCTAAATTAGTCTTGAATGCATCCTTTAATAAATCACTCCAAATTAAAAGAGTTGATTGTGTACGAAGATCTTTTTATGTTAACCCTACTGTACATCTTTTTTTTTTTTTTGTTAAGTTTATTTTATTCACGCCTTAACATCTGTGGTCATGTCGCGTGTTTAGAATGTGTGGGTATATCAGCAGGCCGTTTTTACTCTTGTTGAGTTCCAGTTTCTATTGTGTGTTGTAGATGGCTTGTGTTCATGTAACTGATTATAGACTTTGATTAATGTTTTTGGTATTGGTAATTGAGGCGGTGATGAATAATGGCATGTATCTTTCCAATCCGGCATTTGCCTTTATGATTAAGGGAAATCATGAAAAACCCCAGTCAGATTGATCGGCCACGGGGTTTTGAACCCGGGACCCCCGAATGCGTGTCTCAAATGCTGGCGCCTGAGCCAACTCGCTCGGTTGTATATCATTGTTTATGTAAATAAAAAAAATGAGGTACCCTACATAAATATTATTTTAAGAAACACAGGAAACGAATATGGGTAAATTATGACCGCAGGAACGCCATTTCATGACACTCTTTAAAATAACTCAGCTCCAGTGATCTCTACGGTAAAATGAATGTAGCCTATAAAATTAAAGTATTTTATGTGGACCAAATAAAGTTACAATAATCAAGTTATACAATATTTCGACAGAAGAAACTGCCTAGTGAAGGATGCATTGCAATGAATGGTGAACGGAAGAAGAGTTCGGGGCAGAAGAAGATATCAGATGACAGACGATATTAAGATAAATGGATGGTTCAGAGAACTTCGGAAATAAATTACGTCGGAATAAGATCACATCGGATACGTGGCGTTCGAACTGAGGCTATACGGAAGTAATGTTCTTGGATGTACGGGTCTTAGGAAGGCTGGATTCGGAAATAGTGCATTGTCCGTGACTGTACATCGATCAACTTGCGCTGTTGATTGCACGTGACTGTACACGAGTAATAAATAATTCCCACCACGGAGTGGCATTGTTGTCGGTTTTATATTCCGCCTCTTTTTAAAAAATCCGCCGTTTCTCAACAGTTTAGGAGTAAAAAAGGAAAGGACGTGTTTGTGAGACCCCGTCACCCGATCAGCGCCGCCATGATCTTGCTCTGTTGCCTCACTTTGCTTGGCTAAAATCAAGGCTAGATAAATGTAGGCTAATCTCCGTTTAACTCACACAGGCGGAGAGGAAGAGCGCAATTTGTGATTTCTTCTGCAAATTTATTCATCAAATCTTTTCTAGGCCTGTTTCCATGGAGTTTTAATAAACTCAAAGGCTTTGTAAACACGTGAACTTTATTGTCTTAAGGCCCGAACATTTTATTACAATTTCTATACCGAAAGCCCTCAAACTGAGTGTTAAAAGGAGACAATTGTTAAAAATAGTGATGTCAGTAGATTTAAAAAAATCCTTTAAGATAGTCTTTGATATGTGAAAAACACATTACATAAAATTTAATGCATCTTTATGGTCTTGTCACCTACTGTGACGCCATTTTTGAAGTTCTGGTGCACGGAGTTTTTAAATGGTACCTTAACTTTGCAATTTCCTGTACCGTAATTATAATGTTTTCTTTATTCCTTACAAAATATTATCTTTCTTCGGAACAACTTGCAGGTTAAGAAAAAGGTTTAAAATTTTAAATGTAAGTAGTACAGCAGAATCCCGATTATCCGACACCCTATTAACCGATTGACGGATTATCCGACAATCTTTCTCTCACTCTTTCTTTTTTTTTTTGCTACAGAAACATGTGAAGTACTACTGTACGTTATATTAGTACGTATTTTTTTCTAGAGAGTGTTATTACAAGCTTTAACACTTATCCAGAATGGTCCACTGTTCGAGTTGCCGTACTGTACAACTTCTATATAAAATGTATTCCATGAATGTCAAAAGAAAACGTTTTGTGATAAGTATAGAAAAAATGCAAATAATTAAGTAATTTGGGGAAAGAGAACTGTGCGCGATTTAATAAAAATCAAGGATAAAGTGTATAGAGTATGTAAATCTACAACATGAGACCTCTAGGTCTATTATTCCTATCTTTCCGCTGGCACCCATTACAAGGAGTTTCCTTGCCCATTAAAAGCACGTCGTTGAAAACCGTACTTATATTAGTGAACTTCTGATGCACTACCTAGCGTGTTACCGCGGAGGAAATTACGAAACTTCAGCTCTTATTTACTTAATTTACAAACATATTTCATGGTACGGATTATCCGATTTTTACGATTAACCGTCCAGTTCATCCCCTTCATTACCTCGGATAATAGAGGTTCTACTGTAATATAAACTCGCAGGGAATTTTCTGTTTACTAAAAGTACTTTAGTAATGTGGAAACAGTAATTTCCAGTGATTCTTTAAATTTAGAAACTATTAAATATAATATTGTGACAATAAATATAAGAAAATGTTATGGGCTTTTCTGCTTATGTAGGCTAATTTCAGTTCTAATTTTATTGTAACAATAAGTGTATACTAATTTGAACTTGTACTGCGTAGTTCTTAGTGGGGTATTCCAAAGCATCTATCGTAACTATAGCCTACTGCCTTTCAAAGCTCAAAGTTAGAAACTACCGCCAATGTACAAATGTTAAACTTGCTTTATTTAGTGACCCATTATCTCAGGAACAACTAAAGATCTCATAACGTAATTTTTACAAGATAGATCCATGGTGCTTGGGTAAGGGATGTCACACAAATAAAACATCAAATGCTAGTAACTTATTCTTTTGTTTTGTGCACACCCACTTGCACAAAAATGACTTGACCCCCTTTACCCGAACACAAGGCTTCTGAGCGAACTGGCAATAAAAGTAATGATAGATTTGAAAATAATGTTGATTTTACTTTGTAATTTTTATCAAATGTCCCATTTTCTGAATAACTATAAACGACAGAATTATGAAAACGTATTAGCCCAAATGCCCTGTTACGGTCTCAAAGAGGAATTTTCACATCTTTTCCTTGGACGACCCAGTGTTCTCTTTCCATGTGCCTGATAGTGGAGCACCACCTTTGGTATTCTGTATGGTCGCTTACGTCGTTGGTGACTCATCCATTTAGTCTGATATTGTTGTATATACTGCAGAACTGGTTCAGCTGAAAGTTCTGCCACATTATCTTCATTACGTTTGTGAGCCCAAGTTGGGTATCCTGCTGCTCATTGCATGAACCTCATTTGTTGACTGTTCTTCTGCTTTCGTTCTTTCCTCTAACTGTCCAGGTCTCACTTCCATAGCAAAGTGCAGACAACTGTTGCCAAGGTGTTGTGCAATAGGGAAGGCTTCGTTATGCTGTTAGCGATTCCCGTTGTTTTAGAATATTTTAAAGTTTCGTCCATTATGTCTAATTCATTATAAAATTATGATTTATAACCAAGATATATAAAACCATTCACTCTTTTCTATTTTTTTTTTCTAAACACATTTTACTAGAAATGAATCCTCGGCCTCATCTCGCCAAATATCATCCCGCTATCACCAATTTATTCGACGCTAAATAACTTCGTAGTTGATACAACGTCGTTAAATAGCCAAGTAAAAAGAAACGGATAGCTACTTAAGGAACAAATCTTATACCGGCAAGTACAGTTAACACAATATGGCGACTACCTCACAGCAAGAGATGCTGGTAATGCACCTTGCGTGTTGAACGAAGTTCTAACGCGTCATGCATCAAGTTATTGCTGCCAACTTTTGGCCAAATATCGTACCTTAACGAAAATGACGAGTGGCCAACTTTAGAGACCTGACGAACTTAGAGATACCTGCCTTAGGCCCGTAACACACTTGCAGAGTTTTCGCTAGCGAGAAAGAGGCGAAGAGCCTTCCTGCACACACTTGGCGAGTTCTCGCTATCACAGATCACACCTCGCTATGATCAGCTATGCACTGCCTTCATGCAGAAAGCAGTTTTCTGATTACTATAATCACTCGTTGGGAGAAATATTATACGTTATGTATTTAGGTATATTGTCGTACTTAAATATATAACCTGCAAGTATATTGTCGTACTTTACAAATTACGTACGAACGCTATGTTGAATCTGAGTATTCAGATGATGAGGAAATGGAGTTATAAGAACATATTTTGTTAATGAAAACAAAAAGTAGGCCTAAAATTAAAGCCAGAAATATCTGGAAATCACACTGTATCTCACGAAGATAAAGCCGAGTTTCGGTCGATGATTTCCATTTGGATGATGATACTGTACGTTTAGGCGTTGTCTCAGGTTGAATAGACGTCAGTTTTTTTGCCATTCATGATACGATAGAGAATTCTTTGCTATATTCTGATTAAAATTACGCATACTGTTAAGACATATAGAAACATTATTTCATATGTTATAATTAATACTATTAAATCTCACCGAAATAAAATATAGCCGTATTTATTTTCAGACAATCTGATATTTGTCTCCAGATTTCGTTTTTTTTTTTTTTCATCCCGTGTGTCATATAAATAGGCCTACGGGTGACATCGTACAAGTTCGATAAGTTTCTGACTGCAATTATCAGCCATCTTTCCTCATTTTCAAATAAAAACAATAAATTCATCGCCACCTATAATATCTTTTTCTACATTCAGTCGTCATAAAGAGTATAAATGTCAAACATCTTTCATAAATGTGTCAAGAAAATTCGCTGAGTTACCGATTCCAGCGAGAAACTCGCGCGAGGTTTTTGCCTCGAGCGAGAATCTCTTCCAGTGTGTGGACGTCCATTTGAATCCATGTTATCAATTTTTTAATTTTCTCGCAACACATTTCTCGCTGGCGAAAACTCTGCAAGTGTGTTACGGGCCTAACATAGAAACATTAAGCGACAGCGATAGACATGTGTAAGCTTACACCTCTTTAATCTGGCTTCGCAGACCTCAAATTCCCAATCTCGAAACGTTCCCGAGTAATTTCTGCACGCTTTTACTGATCAGCCTGTATATAGTGTCTACGGCTCGGTTGTGATACGCAGACACGCCTCTTCTTTCTAGTTCATCTTTGGGAATGAGCATAAGTAAGACAAGTAGGCTGCAATCATCCATTATGATAGTAGTCATGACAACTTCCGCTGACGCGCTAGCTGGTTGCAGCAACATTTGAATTAGAAGATCGCATGAATGATTCCTGTTTTATTCTTTCGTAAATCTCTCACGGATGGTATCTGACGTGAGTTCAGCCTGGCCGAGTGTAGAATTACGGAGGTGTCTGGACTCTGTGTTGAGACTTGAATTTCGATGTAGATGCAGCTGCACGGTGGCATAAAATTGACATGCATTTTTCTTGCCAACAAACCAAAAAATTAGTGTAATTTTTAGAGGCAACATATTCGCAGATTCTTTACAATTGTGCGTCATAATGTCTTGATTATGGTGAACAGAAAAGCACTTTTGGATAGAAGAATATCAGATCAGATGAGAGACAACATTAAGATATATGGAGCGTATACGGAGACCAAGAGGAAGGCGGAAAATAGGGAAGATTGGAGAATGCTGGATTTGCAGTGAAAGACCTGCCCTTGGGCAGAAAACTATGGATGAATGAATACGCCATTTTGTATCAATTAGTTAGTTTTATGCTCTAGTATTTTAGGATTAACCTGCTTGGCACAGTCAAAAGATAATATGCTGCTCTCCTGTCAGGCGCAAGTCTGTTCATGCACTTCGCAGTTACGAACTGTTTCAATTCTGTTTAATTTTACTGATAAATGAAACCTTTTCTAATAAGAAATTGTCGGAAGAGACTTAAGTGTAACCTCTTCAACTAGGGTGGAAATGTCACTAGTTCTGATCTGATGTGATTCAAAGGTAGAACATTTAATCTCTTGTCCATAACCTTGGCTTTACCGTCTTCATGTTTAAACCGCATTCCGATAGAATGAGAAAAACTTATACGTCACACAGGTGCCGCCTCTACTTCCGCGTCATTAACACAATTCCAAATCTGCTTCACGAGTTCACATCATTGCCCAGCCTAAGATACTTACTTACTTACTTACTTACTTACTTACTTACTGGCTTTCAAGGAACCCGGAAGTTCATTGCCGCCCTCACATAAGCCCGCCATCGGTCCCTATCCTGAGCAAGATTAATCCAGTCTCTACCGTCTTATCCCACCTCCCTCAAATCCATTTTAATATTATCTTCCCACCTACGCCTCGGCCTCTCCAAAGGTCTTTTTCCCTCCGGCTCCCAACTAACACTCTATATGCATTTCTGGATTCGCCCATACGTGCTACATGTTCTGCCCATCTTAAACGTCTGGATTTAATGTTCCTAATTATGTCAGGTGAAGAATAAAATGTGTGCAGTTCTGCGTTGTGTAACTTTCTCCATTCTCCTGTAACTTCATCCCTCTTAGCCCCAAATATTTTCCTAATAACCTTATTCGCAAACACCCTTAATCTCTGTTCCTCTCTCAAAGTGAGAGTCGAAGTTTCACAACCAAACAGAACAACCGGTAATATAACTGTTTTATAAATTCTAACTTTCAGATTTTTTGACAGAAGACTAGATGACAAAAGTTTCTCAACCGAATAGTAACAGGCATTTCCCATATTTATTCTGTGTTTAATTTCCTCCCGAGTGTCCTTTATATTTGTTACTGTTGCTCCAAGATATTTGAATTTTTCCACCTCTTTGAAAGATAAATCTCCAATTTTTATAGTTCCATTTCGTACAATATTCTGGTCACGAGACATAATCATATACTTAGTCTTTTCTGGATTTACTTCCAACTCTATCGCTTTACTTGCTTCAACTAGAATTTCCGCGTTTTCCCTAATCGCTTGTGGATTTTCTCCTAACATATTCACGTCATCCGCATAGACAAGAAGCTGATGTAACCCATTCAACTCAGCCTAAGATACATCGTAACTTATTACTTGTACAAAGTTTACGTATCAAATTTACTTATAGCACCTTCCACACGTATACACACTAAAATTCTATAATTGTATAAAAAATAGAAAATGATAAATTTCTCCGTTTACCTCCTTCTTATTCTGATCACATTAACGCCTATTGTCTCCAATTATAAATACCTGCAATTAACTCTGTTGCTCTCAATAGGTATTTCGTGTGAAAGTAGAACCTGGGATATATGTAGGGCCTAATCCAGTTACATGTATATCTGATTTGTAAGTAATTATCCACAGATCCTGGCAAAAGTACATTGAATTACAAATAAATTAATACAGAATTTTACGTAATTTACTTTTGTAAGCAATTTGGGAAAAGGAAATTGTACCAGAACAATGGAAGGAGTCCATAATCGTACCTATTTTTAAGAAGGGGGACAAGACTAACTGTAGTAACTTTCGAGGAATATCACTTTTGTTGACGACGTACAAAATTTTGTCTAATATCCTTTTGAGAAGACTAACTCCATATGTAGATGAAATTATTGGGGATCATCAGTGTGGTTTCAGGCGTAATAGATCGACTATTGATCAGATTTTTTGTATTCGACAGATATTGGAGAGAAAATGGGAGTATAAGGGTACAGTACATCAGTTATTCATAGATTTCAAAAAGGCGTATGACTCGGTTAAGAGAGAAGTTTTATATAATATTCTTATTGAATTTGGTATTCCCAAGAAACTAGTTCGATTAATTGAAATGTGTCTCAGTGAAACGTACAGCAGAGTCCGTATAGGCCAGTTTCTATCTGATGCTTTTCCAATTCACTGCGGGCTAAAGCAGGGAGATGCACTATCACCTTTACTTTTTAACTTCGCTCTAGAATATGCTAGCCATCAGGAAAGTTCAGGATAACAAAGAGGGTTTGGAATTGAACGGGTTACATCAGCTTCTTGTCTATGCAGATGACGTGAATATGTTAGGAGAAAATCCACAAACAATTAGGGAAAACGCGGAAATTCTACTTCAAGCAAGTAGAGCGATAGGGTTGGAAGTAAATCCCGAAAAGACTAAGTATATGATTATGTTTCGTGACCAGATTATTGTACGAAATGGAACTATAAAAATTGGAGATTTATCCTTCGAAGAGGTGGAAAAATTCAAATATCTTGGAGCAACAGTAACAAATATAAATTACACTCGGGAGGAAATTAAACGCAGAATAAATATGAGAAATGCCTGTTATTATTCGATTGAGAAGCTTTTATCATCTAGTCTGCTGTCAAAAAATCTAAAAGTTAGAATTTATAAAACAGTTAATTATATTGTTGTTCTGTATGGTTGTGAAACTTGGACTCTGACTTTGAGAGAGGAACAGAGATTAAGGGTTTTCGAGAATAAGGTTCTTAGGAAAATATTTAGGGCTAAGCGGGATGAAGTTACAGGAGAATGGAGAAAGTTACACAACGCAGAGCTGCACGCATTGTATTCTTCACCTGACATAATTAGAAACATTAAATCCAGACGTTTGAGATGGGCAGGGCATGTAGCACGTATGGGCGAATCCAGAAATGCATATATAGTGTTAGTTAGGAGGCCAGAGGGGAAAAGACCTTTGGGGAGGCCGATGGGAAGATAATATTAAAATGGATTTGAGGGAGGTGGGATATGTTGATAGAGACTGGATTAATCTTGCTCAGGATAGGGACCGATGACGGGCTTATATAAGGGCGGCAATGAACCTCCTGGTTCCTTAAAAGCCAGTAAGCAAGCCGTAATCTATTTAATCGACTTTGAAGTGGACGTATTTTTGTTTGAAGTGCACGTATTTTTGTTCTTTTGTTATGTAATACAGTTTCATTTTAACTTCACATGATTTGTCTTAAGTCTCTGAATACATTTTTATCATTTCTCGCAATTTTCTAGATCAGTTGTGGGATACGGGGAACGTATAATCCATGAGACAGTGAAGATACTTTACACCAGGCAAATACAGAGCCGACATGTACCACTTTTGCGAGCTGCATTATCTTCTTTTTCAAGGGAAATATTTAAAAACAGTTGCAGGTCACTCAGTATCTGTTTAGCATCGTGTATGGCAGTAAAGGAAGAGCTACTCGCTAGAAGACGAAGTTAGATTTATAAAAAAAATTGTGGAACATCCCAACAAAACAAAAACTGAAATTGCATGATGTTTGTAATAATTTTGTATAATATAAAAAATAGTAATTAAGTTATGTTAAAGTCTGCTACGGCAGCGCGTTTAAATTACACATTAAAATTCTAATCACTTTCTATTGATTAAAATAGGCTACATTTTAAAAAGTTGAAAGAATCCTCTTATGTTCTGTTAAAGTGATTTCTAGTATTGTATTGTATACAACATAGTCATTCGGAAATTGTTTTATATCCAAACATTATTTGTACGTAGTTTTGAGTTGTGCGTAATTGAAAATATTTTCCTTTAGTTAGATACAACACGAGTTTTACAACTTTCTTTATGATAAAAATATGCCAGATATTCAACCGGAATGGACAATACTTCGTATTTCTACAACACAGTTTTATTTTGGGCAATGCAGTGTACATTTTATTTCATATACTGCGCTTTAATTGGTTACAGCTTTTTCTGTTTACTGATAAAACGAATATGATTATAGCCTTTCTAGAAACCGAATATTTGAGGAAGAAAGTGAAAACATCAACAGTATTTAAAAATTTTTTTTAATAGATTATTTTACGACGCTTTATCAACATCTTAGGTTATTTAGCGTCTGAATGAGATAAAGGTGATAATGCCGGTGAAATGTGTCCGGGGTCCATCACCGAAAGTTACCCAGCATTTGCTGATATTGGGTTGAGGGAAAACCCCGGAAAAAAACCTCAACCAGGTAATTTGCCCCGACCGGGAATCGAACCCAGGCCACCTGGTTTCGCAGCCAGACGCGCTGACCGTTACTCCACAGGTGTGGACAAAATTTTGTTTTCTTGGCTGATAAATAATTTACTGCTGCATGGTATATAGGCTAGTCGTCTACTCGTTTGAACAATAATTTGCAATGGATTGACTTCGTGTGAATGGGAAACTTGGATGGCATGCGTCGTGATTTGCCTCAACAGTTTCACTTCTCCAATGCCACTGTTCACATGTCTTCCAAGATCCACTATGTGTTTTTTTTTTTATTTTTTAAGATTTTGCAGGACAAAGAAAAACCCATTGCTACCTTTAATTCCCATGATTTTCAAAGCTACCTTCGGTGTAAAAGGTAAAGGTAAAGGTATCCCCGTAACATCCCATGAAGGCATTTGGGGGGCATGGAGGTAGAGCCCCATGCTTTCCATGACCTCGGCACTAGAATGAGGTGGTGTGGTCGGCACCACGCTCTGACCGCCTTTTACCCCAAGGAAAGACCCGGTACTCAATTTTATAGGAGGCTGAGTGAACCTCGGGGCCGTTATAGAAGTTTGGCAATGAGAAAAAAATCCTGTCACCACCTGGAATCGAATCCCGGACCTTCCAGTCCGTAGCCAGCTGCTCTACCAACTGAGCTACCCGGCGTAATTTCCATAATTATAAGAAAAATGATGAAATTACCCGAAAGTAGCTCTGAAAACCAAGAGAATGTAAATAAAAATATATGTCGCTTAGTATAAACAGAACTGCGGAGACATGTTTAGAGGCAGATTTATTGAGGAATAACTCTGCTTTACGACGGCCGTATTTCATGGCTGGAAGTTCTCGCATCATTTACATTTAAACGAGTGACACCGCGGTGTGAAGTTAGCTATTCCAATTATAATTTCCATTCGGAATATAAATAAGGAAGAAAGCGGCACAAGTGATTATACAACAATCCTTGAGGATCAGGCGTCAGGGACATTTCCATGCTCACTTGCACTGCGCAACGTATAGTTCACTGGTTATTGTAGAATTGAATAATTTCAAGGAAAAATTGTTCCGGAGCCTGGTATCGATCCCGGGACCCTTCGCTTAGCGCGCGAACGCTCTACCGACTGAGCTACCCCAGGAACTATACACGACACCGTCACAATTTTTCCTTTGTATCCACACGACTCAAATGAGCTGACAAGACGCCAGAACTCAACTTTGAGTGCACACAATACTGTGTGACTTAATTTGTGGCTTTCTGTTAACGTACCTCCAGTAACGAATGTATTATACAAATCTGGCTTTCAGGTAGTAGCTCCCTGTAAAGCCGGCTTGAATAATTTCAAGGAAAAATACATACAGGCTTAATACGTGATAGGAAGAAGACGAAGAAGAAGAAGAAGAAGAAGAAGATGAAGAAGAAGAAGATGATGATGATGATGATGATGATGATGATGATGATGAAATTGGTTATCTTTATGTGAGGGCTAGATAAATGAAGAGTCCACTGCAAGAATGATGGATGTCACTTTCTTGTCGAAAATGAACCAAGACTGTCAATGGATAGCTTAAGACATATAGAATGTACATACAGAGTTATATGGCATTAACACTGATAGTCATTGTCCAGTAATGATCGGAAAATCACATTTAAGCTTTGAGCGCTAAGCATTTCAAACTTTCAATTGCTTCTCCTGCAAAATGTATTCCAAATTACATCCATCAATGCCATATAATAGTCATTGTCCAGCAATGATCGGACAATCACAGTTAAGCTTTGAGCGCTAAGCATTTCGAACTTCCAATTGCTTCTCCTGCAAAATGTATTCCAAATTACATCCATCAATGCCATATAATAGTCATTGTCCAGCAATGATCGGAAAATCGCAGTTGAACTTTGAGCGCTAAGCATTTCAAACTTTCAATTGCTTCTCCTGCAAAATGTATTCCAAATGACATCCATCAATACCATATAATAGTCATTGTCCAGCAATGATCGGAAAATCGCAGTTGAGCTTTGAGCGCTAAGCATTTCAAACTTTCAATTGCTTCTCCTGCAAAATGTATTCCAAATGACATCCATCAATGCCATATAATAGTCATTGTCCAGCAATGATCGGAAAATCGCAGTTGAGCTTTGAGCGCTAAGCATTTCAAACTTTCAATTGCTTCTCCTGCAAAATGTATTCCAAATTACATCCATCAATGCCATATAATAGTCATTGTCCAGCAATGATCGGAAAATCGCAGTTGAGCTTTGAGCGCTAAGCATTTCGAACTTCCAATTGCTTCTCCTGCCATATAATAGTCATTGTCCAGCAATGATCGAAAAATCGCAGTTGAGCTTTGAGCGCTAAGCATTTCGAACTTCCAATTGCTTCTCCTGCAAAATGTATTCCAAATTACATCCATCAATGCCATATAATAGTCATTGTCCAGTAATGATCGGAAAATCACAGTTAAACTTTGAGCGCTAAGCATTTCAAACTTCCAATTGCTTCTCCTGCAAAATGTATTCCAAATTACATCCATCAATGTCATATAATAGTCATTGTCCAGTAATGATCGGAAAATCACAGTTAAGCTTTGAGCGCTAAGCATTTCAAACTTTCAATTGCTTCTCCTGCAAAATGTATTCCAAATTACATCCATCAATGCCATATAATAGTCATTGTCCAGCAATGATCGGAAAATCGCAGTTGAGCTTTGAGCGCTAAGCATTTCAAACTTTCAATTGCTTCTCCTGCAAAATGTATTCCAAATTACATCCATCAATGCCATATAATAGTCATTGTCCAGTAATGATCGGAAAATCACAGTTAAACTTTGAGCGCTAAGCATTTCAAACTTCCAATTGCTTCTCCTGCAAAATGTATTCCAAATTACATCCATCAATGTCATATAATAGTCATTGTCCAGTAATGATCGGAAAATCACAGTTAAGCTTTGAGCGCTAAGCATTTCAAACTTTCAATTGCTTCTCCTGCAAAATGTATTCCAAATTACATCCATCAATGCCATATAATAGTCATTGTCCAGCAATGATCGGAAAATCGCAGTTGAGCTTTGAGCGCTAAGCATTTCAAACTTTCAATTGCTTCTCCTGCAAAATGTATTCCAAATTACATCCATCATTCTTGCAGTGGACTCTTCAAGTGTTTACTAAAAATAGAAATTATTTTTAAATAAAAAATATTACAAAATGTTATGAGCATATTTTGAATACAGCTATTTGAAAAAGAAAATACATGGATTTTAGCAATATTCAACACGTGTATAATTTTGAAGAAGATACAGTGAAATTACAAAATCCAGAAGCTGGTCGGCCGAAGTGCGTAAGTAATTTTCGTTGCAGTAATGACAAAGGGAAGCCGGCCGGCCGGTGCTGTGATCGTGTGCAGGGGTCAGCTGTCAGCCGCGTCGCTCTCGTCACCTCGGCTCCTCCGACACGGGTCATCGCGCGCCGTGGCACGCAACACAGTTTGAATCCCAAGTCCGAATGCGCCTGTCCAGTCTGTAATTGTACCGGCATACCGTCCAGCTGCAGGAAAAAGTCAGCGGAGCTCTGATTTATACTGTGACGGCGCTGACACGCGGGAGGCCGAGTAATGAAGACGACGATTAAGGAAGGAGCCCGGGTTCATGCAGGACAGCTGATGAAGAACTGCAGCTTTCCTACATTAAATAATTGTTTTAAAGAATACTTTGCAAAATCTGAAGTTCATGTAGAAAAATACAGTAATGCAAAATCTGCATGTTATTCAATGTTGCTGATAAATGCGAAAATATGAATACAATAAGTTTCATGAAGATTGTGTTAAGTACGATACAGTAAAAACTGACAATAGGCCTGCTTGATGCGGAGTATATAGCTAATACTTACTTACTTACTGGCTTTTAAGGAACCCGGAGGTTCATTGCCGCCCTCACATAAGCTCACCATTGGTCCCTATCCTGAGCAAGATTAATCCAGTCTCTACCATCATATCCCACCGCCCTCAAATCCATTTTAATATTATCTTCCCATCTACGTCTTGGCCTCCCCAAAGGTCTTTTTCCCTTCGGCCTCCCAACTAACACTCTATATGCATTTCTGTATTCGCCCATACGTGCTACATGCCCTGCCTATCTCAAACGTCTGGATTTAATGTTCCTAATTATGTCAGGTGAAGAATACAATGCGTGCAGTTCTGCATTGTGTAACTTTCTCCATTCTCCTGTAATTTCATCCCGCTTAGCCCCAAATATTTTCCTAAGCACCTCATTCTCAAACACCCTTAACCTATGTTCCTCTCTCAGAGTGAGAGTCCAAGTTTCACAACCATACAGAAGAACCGGTAATATAACTGTTTTATAAATTCTAACTTTCAGGTTTTTGGACAGCAGACTGGATGATAAGAGCTTCTCAACCGAATAATAACACGCATTTCCCATATTTATTCTGCGTTTGATTTCCTCCCGAGTGTCATTTATATTTGTTACTGTTGCTCCAAGATATTTGAATTTTTCCACCTCTTCGAAGGATAAATCTCCAATTTTTATATTTCCGTTTCGTACAATATTCTCGTCACGAGACATAATCACATACTTTGTCTTTTCGGGATTTACTTCCAAACCGATCGCTTTACTTGCTTCAAGTAAAATTTCCGTGTTTTCCATAATCGTTTGTGTATTTTCTCCTAACATATTCACGTCATCCGCATAGACAAGAAGCTGATGTAACCCGTTCAATTCCAAACCCTGCCTGGTATATAGCTAATACTTTGTTAAATATGACAATTCGAAATCTGCAAATTTTATCCAATACATGACAGAGAAAGAAGTGCGAATATGTCATTCAACATAGTTATTCAATATTTCTGTTAAATACGACAGTAAAATAAACACTCATGCCAGGAATTTATGTCCAATAATCATATTAACATATCCAAGAACTCAGCTCTTTCTCCCCAAGATCTAAAAGCAAAGCTGTTTGCAATGTAAAAATTACCGCAGTCTCTGACTTTGAGAGAGGAACATAGGTTAAGGGTGTTTGAGAATAAGGTGCTTAGAAAAATATTTGGGGCTAAGAGGGATGAAGTTACAGGAGAATGGAGAAAGTTACACAACGCAGAACTGCACGCATTGTATTCTTCACCTGACATAATTAGGAACATTAAATCCAGACGTTTGAGATGGGCAGGGCATGTAGCACGTATGGGCGAATCCAGAAATGCATATAAGAGTGTTAATTGGGAGGCCGGAGGGAAAAGACCTTTGGGGAGACCGAGACGTAGATGGGAAGATAATATTAAAATGGATTTGAGGGAGGTAGGATATGATGATATAGACTGGATTAATCTTGCTCAGGATATGGACCAATGGCGGGCTTATGTGAGGGCAGCAATGAACCTCCGGGTTCTTTAAAAGCCAGTAAGTAAGTAAATTACCCCAGTTGTCTTCAGTGTATTCAGTACTGAAATTCTTTTTTATCTCAAATAATTATTAAGTATCTGTTCTACATACGTACATTCAGTTTATATTTTCATGATCCACTAGTTAATGTCAGCCGATGCCATGTAAGGAGTTAACAGATGGGGCTACTGTCCAGTTGTTCGCAGTAGATACCTTTGGATCGTAATCATAATTTTTCACGATGAATGTGTGTGACGTCCCGAAACGTTGGATGCGTCAGTTCCAGCACATTGTGGAATACCCAAAACTCTACTTCTGAAGGAAGTTAATTATTTTATGGAAGGCAAAGAAATCGTTGTACTGAGGGTAACTAAAAGCTATGTCAAAACTTGAAGAAAACATTCGTCACATGTCCGTGGCGGTACAGTCCACGAAGAGCCAAGACCGACCAGCCGGCTGCTGGCCTCACGGCCACATGCCGAAGCAGAGGTGGACGATCATCCAACCAGAATGGAGGTATCGTGTGGTTAGCACGATGAGCCCCCTCAGCCGTTATAGCTGGTTTGCGTAACCGGATTTCGCTACCTATCTTAGCTCCCCAAGTGCATCACGATGCTGGGTAGGCACCGGTCCCATACCCTGGCCGAAATTTCTTTAGAAAATTTCTTCCTCCATGAGAACTCGAACCAGCGCGCATTCCGTAACGCGAGTCCTAGGCAGGATGTCTTGTACCACTACGCCACGGCGCGGGACTTTGTCACATGTAGAGGGTGAAAATATGTCAGACATGTGAACCTGAGCCCAAAAACGCTTTATTTCCTTGTTAGAGCTCTTTCTATAAACTCTCCATTATATGATGCGTAAGCTATTTTGTTTTTGTGTTTGGAATAATACCCACACCAGAACACTGAATATCAGAACTGTGAAAAACACAGAAACAGAATGGATGGTACATCACCCCACCACACGCCATCTGCAATTACATTCTAACCGGAGGCAAGTAAGAGCTTCTACATATAATCAAGATATGAAGAATGTTTCCCTTAATCTTTGACATAGCTTTTTTGTTACGCCCTGTAGATGTACTCCTCATCTGTTAAAACATTCTCTTTAAGAACGTTTCATCTGCAACGCCTTGTTCACTCCGTATAGATGTAGGCCTATTCTTAGTATGCATATTCTATAAAATTTTACCAAAACTTTGTTTGAATTAAGAACAATGGTTTTACAACAAGCGGATATGCTGTGAAGAAGGAGCATATGAGGTCCACAGTGTGCTGCTGATTTCTTTGGACATAGGAAAGTACAGAAGGACAATTGAATGCCTCCTTCTCTAAACACTGTCAGCTGAATTTGTGGCAATTCACTTGCTGGGCCAAGATTCTGTTGGATAACAGAAGGACAGGGGTGTCCAAACTTCCAGCGATCGCGTCGCCTCTTCTCACGTCACATTTTCCGTGCGATGCCCGAGTACCCAAAAAAAAAAAAAAAAAAAACATGTTGGATTTGGTGGTACCTACTTTTAAAAGGAAATAGTCATTTACATTACTAGCTTCTGCTCTTTTAATTGTGAACAGAAAAAAATAGAATACAATTATAGGCCTGAACGAATAAGAAGAAATTGATTTTATATATAAAATGTTTTATTTTCACTGGCAGAGTTAAGGTCATGATGCCTTCTCTTCTACTCTACCAACCTTAATCAATATATAACATATATTTAAATTATAAATATTTACAATACATTAGAGATTCTACAGCAGTTGCCTTAAGTTAAATTTTAACGACTAGTATATATTTATTTAGTTAGATAAATATATGCAAAAAACTTAATTTTGTGAATTAATATTTATATAGAATGAACCGTAAGTAATATCATTAATTTCTTTGAGATATTTCGAGAAAAGTTTAATACAATTTTCCTCGCTTTGCTTCCTTTCGGAGGTAAAAATTGTTTTATATTAAACATTCCATAGCATGTTTTGAGAAAGTCATTGATTTGATTCTCAATAAGCTTAGTCAATTTAAGGCAGCATTGTACATGATAATTAGTGCTTGAAAGAATTTTAGTTTTGTCCTTTAAATGTGCAGAAATTTGATCGGTGCCTTCTTAGTAGTAGAGAAGGTTAATAGTCGTTCTGTTCTAGCCCATTGCTACTCATCTGTTACTGGAGGAAATATAACAAAATTAATGCGTACATGTATTTAAAATGCTCATGTTGCGTTTCGCTATACATTCAGTTATAATTTTTATTATTATTATTTTTTTTTTTTTCGTGTAGCCAAAACGCCATTAATTTGGGAAATTCCCGAAGTAGGGGGATGATGCACAGGATTGTATTAGTCCAATAATCAGAAACACTGTACCTGCTAAAACAGTCATTCAAATTGTATTAACATCTTAAGGTTACGTTGTGAACATTGGCACGAGAAAAAAAGACTGAAGCAGTGCAGCGAGACTGTGCCACCAATGAACGGGATCTGTTCAATGATTTCGGAAGACTGCACAAGTGAATTCTCGATGTTTGGCACACGTTTACACCGAAATCTAGATTTTTTTTGGTAGGTACTTGACTGTTCGTCATTGACCCATATGAAGCCAGTTGTGTAGGCCAATTTACCGACAGAGTCGTTGCCCAGGATGCGCCATAGGAGGCTGGTCTACGCTACACCCGCGATGAGACGAGATGATGGAGACTTGCCCAACACAAGTCATAAATCAGGGGACATTGGGGATCGAACCCGGGTCCACATGATTATGAGTCTAGTACTCTAACCACTGGAATGCCGTGGCGGCTATTTTTTTTATTATGAAATTACCTATTTTCTGCATTTTCCCGTCTTGAGGACTGAGTCCAATCCAGTCTCGCTCACATGAACTAACATTACACACAAATAAGTGGTGGGACTCCCTGGCCCTGTGGTGGGCAGGGCACATCCTGTTCCTTGTGGAAATCGAGCGACTGAGCGAAAGCCTGGCTAGCGAGATGAATTTCACCCCGCATGTGTAACGTTCGTCCTTACGCCTGAACACGGGAAAGGAAGAAGTGTCGGTTGCGCGCAGTTCACAGGAATCAGAGGAACCTGCGGAACCGGTCTGCAGGTGTAGTGCGGGACTGTCACACGCGCGGCGTAATTATCAATTTATTGCACTCGGGGTCATCACGCCACTCGCTACTGAATTCACACACTTCGCTATCGGTTCCGTGAGCATGGTGGTCTGCCTCCTCACCCCACTATCTCCGCTTCTTGCCGGCCCTGCCGTTGGATCCGAGGATCGCGGGTTCAAACCCTGCCTAGAGCGATGCATTTTAAATGCTCGGCATGGCTTCGTGCGGAAGGGAAGTAGAGCTGGGAGAGTTGGTATATTTACGGCACTTGGAAACCCTAACCTTGATGAAGGACTGGAGGCGAAATTTGTTGTCCATTTCTCGTTCACGTTTGATTTCAACGCTGAAAGACATCTGTAATTGATAGCGCCATTTGATAAAATTCCTCTCCTCTCCTCTCCTCTCCTCTCCTCTCCTCTCCTCTCCTCTCCTCTCCTCTCCTCTCCTCTCCTTTGCATTTAAGCTATAATATAGACTGAAACAGAAGATTCTCCTACGCCATGAAGTGGTGGTGGTGGTGATGATGGTGATGATGATGATGATGATGATGATTATTCATATATTTTAGGTGTAACGTTCACATAAATTGACTCGTAACTTTCGTTTTTAATGATAACGATCTTCCAGAATTTTATCCTCTGGCATTATAGAATTTTATTCTTTCATATTACAGAACTTCATTTTCTTACAGAATTTCATTCACTCATATTGCATAACTTTATTTTCTATTAAAGAAATTTATTACCTTAAACAATCTTATTGTGTCATATTACAGAGCTGTATTCTGTTACAAAACTTTATTCCCTTAAAGAATTTTATTCTCTTATATTACAGAACTTCATTCTCTCACATTACAAACCTTTATTCTCTTAGAGAATTTAATTCACTTACATTGTAGTAATATATTCTCTTACAGAAATTGATTCCTTTTTATTACAGAACTATATTCTCTTACAGATTGTTATTCTCTCATACGAGTATTACAGAACTTTATCCTCTTACATAATTTGATTCTCTCATATTTCAGAACTTTATTCTCTTACACAACTTGATTCTCTCATATTTCAGAACTTTATCCTCTTACATAATTTCATTCTCTCATATTTCAGAACTTTATTCTCTTACACAACTTGATTCTCTTATATTTCAGAACTTTATTCTCTTACACAACTTGATTCTCTCATATTTCAGAACTTTATTCTCTTACACAACTTGATTCTTCCATATTACAGAACTTTATTCTCTTACACAACTTGATTCTCTCATATTTCAGAACTTTATCCTCTTACATAATTTGATTCTCTCATATTTCAGAACTTTATTCTCTTACACAACTTGATTCTTCCATATTACAGAACTTTATTCTCTTACACAACTTGATTCTTTCATATTACAGAACTTGTGTTCTCTTACACAACTTGATTCTCTCATATTTTAGAACTTTATTCTCTTACACAACTTGATTCTTCCATATTACAGAACTTTATTCTCTTACACAACTTGATTCTTTCATATTACAGAACTTGTGTTCTCTTACACAACTTGATTCTCTCATATTTCAGAACTTTATTCTCTTACACAACTTGATTCTCTCATATTACAGAACTTTATTCTCTTACACAACTTGATTCTTCCATATTACAGAACTTTATTCTCTTACACAACTTGATTCTTTCATATTACAGAACTTGTGTTCTCTTACACAACTTGATTCTCTCATATTTCAGAACTTTATTCTCTTACACAACTTGATTCTTTCATATTTCAGAACTTTATTCTCTTACACAACTTGATTCTTTCATATTACAGAACTTGTGTTCTCTTACACAACTTGATTCTCTCATATTTCAGAACTTTATTCTCTTACACAACTTGATTGTTTCATATTACAGAACTTGTGTTCTCTTACACTACTTGATTCTCTCATATTTCAGAACTTTATTCTCTTACACAACTTGATTCTCTCATATTACAGAACTTTATTCTCTTACACAACTTGATTCTCTCATATTACAGAACTTTATTCTCTTACACAACTTGATTCTTCCATATTACAGAACTTTATTCTCTTACACAACTTGATTCTTTCATATTACAGAACTTGTTTTCTCTTACACAACTTGATTCTCTCATATTTCAGAACTTTATTCTCTTACACAACTTGATTCTTTCATATTACAGAACTTCATTCTCTTACACAACTTGATTCTTTCATATTACAGAACTTGTGTTCTCTTACGCAACTTGATTCTTTCATATTACACAACTTTATTCTCTTACACAACTTGATTCTTTCATATTACACAACTTTATTCTCTTACACAACTTGATTCTTTCATATTACAGAACTTTGTTCTCTTATACAACTTGATTCTCTCATATTACAGAACTTAATTCGCTTACAGAATTTGACTTTGTCTCATTACAGAACTGTGAATGTCTTTCTTAAAACTTAAACCATTTTCATTAATAAAATCCAATCTTTTCTATTAAACAATTTAAGCGTATCATTTTACACGATTTGACTAAACTTTAATCTCTTAAATGCAGTACCATTACGAAGAAAATCCTCATAAATCGACCAGCTACGCACTCTTTGAGTGAAGAGGTGAAGGATAATTTTCGTGCTTACTGGAGGCTAGATCACATTCCTGCCGATCATTCACATAGTCCCATTTATAACGTTCATTTACTTCAGAGAGAAATTCTCACGTTAAAATTCAAGAAAGGAAAAATATCGATGTGTCTATAATCTCTCAAGACGTGCAGTGTACAAAGTCTGTTGTAGGAATAACATCTTCGTCTTGAACTTGCTTACGAATGAATTCAGCACATTAGAGAGAGAGATTGACGGTATTTTAGTGCAACAGAATAACTTCAAACACTAGTATGTAAAGTATCTGAATATAAGAAGCTGGAAACTATAAAACTTGGAAATATATTGACGTTGTATTGCAAGCGAAATACCAGTCAAATGGCTGACATTGTGAGTTGCGTTAACAAAATTTTTAAAATAAACTATTTGCAATTCTAGTGTTACAAATCCATTGGTTAATAGTCCTACCTGAAAGACACAATTTTTATTTAACTGCAAGTCTGCAATTTTGTGTATTTTATTTAAAAACTTAGTTTGGCTTTCTAACTGGTTTGCCTTTCAGAGCCTTAAACACAAGCTTCAGTCATGTCACGTATTCCTCCTGATTTAACTGTAGAATTTGTTTTTGTTCACTTTAATTTGGTGGTCTTTCCAGTTGGATTGCAAACATTTCGAGCTCTTACTAGTATACGATTTCTGCATTTGTAATTCTCTTTCGCTTTGCACAGCCATTAACTGAAGGCCCGGATTGAGCCTTTGTGGCGGCTGTACACTTGCGTCTTGCTTTTCCTTTCTACCCATAATCCTGTAATGCTAGGAACTGCTAACTTTTATAATTCTAATTGATTATCTTTTTTCTCACTCATATTTATCGTTCACTTTGTCTTTACGCAGTTGCTGGTACTCTGCAAGTTCGCTATTTTATTTACAACATCGAATAAGACATCGCACAATTGAAGTATTTCAATAATCCACGACTGTGTTATCCGCACTATTAATTCATTCATTGTGTTCTGCCCAAGGGCAGACCTTTCACTGCAAGCCCAGCATTCTCCATTCATTTCTATTTTATGCCTCCTCTTATTCTCCACATACGATCCAAATCTCAATGTTGTCAGCGCGTCTGACCGCGAAACCAGGTGGTCCGGGTTCGAATCCCGGTCGGGGCAAGTTACCTGGTTGAGGTTTTTTTCCGGGATTTTCCCTCAACCCAATATGAGCAAATGCTGGGTAACTTTCGGTGCTGGATCCCGGACTCATTTCACCGGCATTATAACCTTTATTTCATTCAGACGTTAAATAACCTAGATGTTGATACAGCGTGCACAGGCCGGAACGGAGACCTGACCACGGTGCAGTTGTGATATACTTTAGTATACAGTGTCGGTTTTCTGTAGCGCACCATACGTTTCGTACACGTGGCCATTCTTATATATTATGGCATATGACAGAGAACTGGGAAAGAGAAAAAAAGATAGTAAGCCTATTGTGCGAACTCTTGCACTATAATGCGTACTAGTTGCAGTAACATGTAATTGATTATTTGCTCACAAAATATTTTTTTTTTATTTCAAATGTCGTAAGAGTATTATGTGAAAGGCAAAATATAGGTAGTTATTTCTCCCTAAACAGTTTTACATCCTCTGTAAAACTGCGATGTACGGGAGGGAGGAAGGTATTTTCTCTGAATCCACACTACACATCTACACACTGCGAGCCTCCCTGGATATGGGATAGGGCCACCACAGGAACATCACAGGACAATCACAAGACAACGGACAACCGTCCAGTCCAGTAGACGGAAGACAATTTTTTCCAATACTACTTGGATGGGCAATTGTCGGTACTTCGTAAAAATTATTTCAATTTTCTTCGAAATCCAAGTGTGTAAGAGTGTCCGAATATAGCCTAATACGCTATTGTAAGCCAGGAGTTCACACTTGTTAAGCCGTACTCTGAATAATATTCCTTTTCTTATACAGAGCAGATCCAATAAAAGGAGCTGAGGCTAGTGGTGACATTAAGATATTTCATGGACAAGAGTACTTCAGTACCGTTCCAGTCAGGTTGAATGATTCACGGAGATCAGGTCCAGATGATTCAGGAAGTAAATTATGGAATAATGACGACGGTGAGCATGAACCAGAGTACTGTAAGTTGCTAAGTAACTCAGGAATACATCTCAGCGCTAGTGCGTGTGCTAACTATAATTAAGTTAAATTATTTGTCTAAGAAAATAAACTACGGTACATTATTTTTGTACAATTTGGAACAGAAATAAATGTTTATTATTTCCGGAAATATAGTTTATTTCAAAATATTGCTTCTCATTAGATAAAAACAGCAATTGTCATCCGATTCCAATGCCATTCTAAAGACTCAACTTTTACTAAGATTTAAACAGGTTATTCACAATCAAGCTAAACTGACGTATTTTAGATTATAATAAAAAAATATATTATTTTCAAGAAGCAAAACACATTCTGTGAAGATTTTCGTGTTTGCTAATGCCACAAGTCCCTTCTATCGCAGTTCTTGAACGACACCATCGTGTTTATATTTTCCCTCCAGGCGGTGCTGCAGTGCATCGGTGGCGGTTATCGTGCGTGTTGTCGCCGCTTCCGGTGCAGCACAAGAACCGGTCCGATCTAAGTGTGAACCCGCCCACATGTCGTACATACGTATTTCGGAAGTACAGTCTCCTCTGATAACAGCTGCTGCTTTGGATCACACGAGAGAACATCGATCTGCGTGGACAAGCAGCCTGTTGTGGAACGTCCAACAGCACGCTGAAGAGGTCAATAGTTCGAGAGCAGTCAGTCGTGTCCTGATATTTTCTGCCTTCGACATTTCGGAAGTACGCACAAGTTTCCTAATCTAGGATTAGGACAATGAGAAGCGAACGCTAACGCAATGCGAACTCAAGAACTAGTGGTCATATTACTTAATAGATCCATTCTCAGTGACGTACATAAACTTAAATATTAACAATGACATTAGACGCAAACTGCAAGCTGTCATGTACGTGTTGTTGTATTGTATTGTATTGTATTGTATTGTATTGTATTTATTAACATTCCATGGTGTTCATACATGCTTACAGCTAGAATATGGAACAAGTCAAAAAACTTAATACTATTATAAAGTCTTAATTTATAGTCACAGTCTAGATGAAATATATACAGACGAGATTTACAATATAGTCTACTAGTACAACACAAAGTTTTAGTATCGATTTCATGAAGTGTTATTGAATGTCATGAATTCCCCTACAGAATGGAAGGCGTGAGAAATTAGGTACTTCTTTAATTTGGCCCGAAATAATTTTATGTTTTGAGTTTCATTTTTTATATCGAGAGGGAGGCTATTAAAAATTTTTACTGCCATATAACGCACTCCTTTTTGATAGCACGATAGACTTGCCGATGGAACATGAAAGTCATTTTTTGATGTGTATTTATGCTATGAACTGTTGAATTAGTTACAAAGTTTTCACGATTACATACGAGGAAGATTATTAATGAAAAGATATACAGACAAGCTTTGGGCAATGTTTGTAGTTTTTTGAAAATAGTCCTACACGATTCCCTAGATTTGGCACCCACCATTATTTTAATTACCCTTTTTTGTAATAGAAATATACTGTTACTATCTGTGGAATTTCCCCAGAATATTATGCCAAAACTCATTATCGAGTGGAAGTATGCAAAGTATATTGTTTTTAAGGTATTGATATTTACTATCTTTTGCATAGTTCTAATAGCAAAACAAGCTAAATTTAGTTTGGGGGTAATTTCTTTAATATGATTTTTCCAATTTAACACATTATCGATTTTTAAGCCAAGAAATTTGGCTGTTGTTGTTTCTAATAGGAATCCATTGTTAATTATTGCGTTAGAAATTTGCGAGGTTGAATTTTGAACAGGATTTAAAATGAATTATGTTAGTTTTGTTACAATTTAATACCAATTTATTGACTGAGAACCAGTCACATATTTTGAAGAGAATTTCCTCTGTTGAAGATTGGAATGTATTGGAGTTATTGGCTGTAATTACTATACTTGTGTTATTGTCGTGATACGAGAAAAAAAAAATACTATCGTATTGCACAGGAACAAAAGAAAGACGTGCTAAAATGCATTCATTGGATGAGAACCTGATCATTTTATTTCAATGAAGTCTGACTGTAGGTTTTAATTGTAATATTATTAATATTTTATCTTTCCGCGTTACGAGAAACGTAAACTTTATGGGTTATATTTTGTATAAGATATTTTATTTTCTGTCATGTTTGAAATAAATGAATATATAATCAAATGCAGTACACAACAAACAAGCTACTCGTAATACAGTTTGTAGGAATTCTCGCACTGCTATCAATCTCTTATTGAGGTTCTGACTGATATGTAGTATCAGGCAGTACATCTCACTTGACGCTGTGTCAGAGAAAGAACAATTGTTTGTATGCATATGAAGTCTGACTAGTGTAATACGTTACTAGTCAGCGATGTAAGCATTGGAGGGGGAAAAGAACTGGCCACCCTTCCCCATTATCTCTTGACTTAGTTGTCTCATGAGTGATGCCTTGTTGGTGTCACTTGTGAGGTTCAGACCTGTCTTCGCACAGTTGACTAAACAACAACCTTCAATTGGTTTGTTTTCACGTTAACCTTCTGGTGGCATTGTGAACCTCATGTTCGTGCCACGTGTTTTGTCCGCTCTGCTGTTGAAAGCTGATACTTTCCTACAACATTTTTACAGCATTGTTTTCATCAGCAAGGAGTCAACCCCAACCTTCTCGGTTTTAATGTGTACTGCATGCATTATTTTGTTTTACAGAAAAGTGGTTAATAATAATTAATAATAATAATTTATTTATTTAATCTAACAGGATTAAGGCCATAAGGCCTTCTCTTCCATCCTACCAGATAGCACATATAAATACAAAAAATAAATGCAAACACTGATGACAATAATACAAATTAAGTTAAAACCCTATAGAGGGTCAACAGGGTCAAAAGAACACTATAGAGCTCTCATCGAGCTAATACAAGAAAAAAGAAAGAAAACAGAGATAGCAATGATGATAGTGATAACTGACAATAATAATAATAATAATAATAATAATAATAATAATAATAATAATAATAATAAATACATTACATATTAATTTTCAATTTTGCAACAGCATAGTTACAATATTTACTATATGTCATGGGTTAAGGTGAAGTTGCGCAACCTGACATGTGTTCAACAAGCAATTCCACGAACTAGAATGTGATTTTTTAATTTAAATTTGAATTTTGATATTGTCCGACAGTCTCTGACGTGGTCAGGAAGAGAATTCCAGAGGCGTGGAATAGATATGCTGAAAGATGATGAGTAGAAGGATGTTCTGTGCAGAGGAATAGAGAGAAGGTACATGTTCCGGGTTCGAGGTAGTGAAAGGTAAACAAAACGAGATGCTAGGTAAGAGGGTTGGAGGTGTGGTTCTGAATCATATAATGCTTACTTACTCACACACTCACACACTCACACACTCACTCACTCACTCACTCACTCACTTACTTACTCACTCACTCACTCACTTACTCACTCACTCACTCACTCACTTACTCACTTACTTACTCACTCACTCACTCACTCATTTACTCACATACTCAATCACTTACTTACTTACTCACTCACTCACTCACTTACTCACTTACTCACTCACTTATTCACTTACTCACTTACTTACTCACTCACTCACTTACTCACTTACTCACTCACTCACTCACTTACTCACTTACTTACTTACTTACTCACTCACTTACTTACTCACTTACTTACTTACTTACTCACTCACTTACTTACTTAGTCATTTACTTACTTACTCACTTACTTACTGGCTTTTAAGGAACCGGAGGTTCATTGCCGCCACATATAATACTTAGGAAACGAAATTCTAATCTTTGGGTAATTTGTCAATGAGGTTCGTAAGCCAAAAATTTAACAGTTTCGTGAATACGAAGTTAAAGAATTACTTTTTGTTGCTGATGTTTTATATATTACTCCGTACACCCCATGAGCATTTCCACTTTCTGCCAAGACACTTTGAACTGATTTATCCGTTTGTTTGTACGCTTCACTGTGAGACTCTGGGCACAAACCAGGACAAGAAAACGTCCAGGTCTGAATTTCGACGGCTCTGATCTTCCTCATTCTGGTGCACGTGTATATTGCGTCCTGGCTTCCTGCCATGCCGATGCAGGGATTTCTCACTTGCGGAGTGTTTATGTCCCTCCTTCTTTATATGTTCTGGTTTTCTGCCATGTTTTGCATTTCTGTTGTTTTGTCCTTGTCCGCCACTCTGCGGAGTAGCAGCGAGCGTGGTCGAAGAACTCGGTTGTTGAAAATTAAATAATGATAATATGGTGATGTGGTGAAACCGGTAATTAAAGTTTAATTAAGATCATTACGACCACAATGACAATGATAAAAATGACTGACAAAGATTACACATTTTTTCCCACATTACGTTTCACGTGTTTCGCGATAATAAAATTAATTTCATTTAACACATTGTGAATGCCGTTACTGTTTTCTTAAACTATTACAGGATTACTACAAAAGAAATATCCACTTCCAGTTCTTCATACAAATCCAGAAGTATTAGTGTTATCAGGAATCAGTTTACACTAGTTTATAAAGTAATTCTTCAAGTTTATTTTGGACAGCCGATAAGGGGTGGTCCTCCAGCTTGGGGGTTGGGCGAAGGGCTAACAACCCATCACCGTAAAAAAACAGCTTGTTACGAATCCCTACAATAAGCACGTATGGGCGAATCCAGAAATGCATATAGTGTTAGTTGGGAGACCGGAGGGAAAAAGACCTTTAGGGAGGCCGAGACGTAGATGGGAGGATAATATTAAAATGGATTTGAGGGAGGTGGGGTATGATGATGGAGACTAGATTAATCTTGCATAGGATAGGGACCGCTGGCGGGCTTATGTGAGGGCGGCAATGAACCTGCGGGTTCCTTAAAAGCCATTTGTAAGTAAGTAAGTAACTCGCAAATATTCCATATGTGTCCCTTGTGTAACACGGCACACATCAAGACGATGGTTTAGTTCATCTCAAACCCGCTGTAACATATCTGCATCGACACAGCTCTAGTGATGCGTTATTTCTACTTATCTGGATCATTAGGAAGTGGAGATGCAAATCTCGTCTTTCACAAATTCCCAAATAAAAAAGTTGTATCGCCACTTTTAAGGATTTCTATCAAAATCCTTATAAGAATATTTCAATCTTAATTACTTAACAAAAGAAAACTTATACTAGTTCTAAATACAGTGTCTTATTGACAAACGTTTTCGCCTTTTAGCATCATCACTTCTACATTTAGGTGATGCAATATCTAGTACATCTTTAAAATAATATAGTGTAACATGTTTGCAATACATTTTATAATATTATAGGTAGCCTACTCAAATCAAACAATGGGTAATTGTACAATTACAAAACATATAATTTGTGCATTTGTTTGATTTCCTTCTTAAGTTTTCATTGATCTAGATTATGTATTGTATATTATATAAGTATATATAGAATTATTAAATATAATTGAGTATAAATCTGAATAAGTTAGGTTAGGTGGACAAATATTTTAAATTCAAAGATAAATTTAAATAATACTGCCACCGACCTAGTCTGTCGAGTTAGCTCTGTGGTAGCGTGTCTGCCTCCATATAGCCTGCCCAGGTTCGATTCCCGGCGGGGTCAGTGATTTTCATGTAAAATTTCTACCTCGGGATTAGGAGAGGTGGTGGTGCTCAACTTCTAATCACTAGATTGTGCACCAATATGCCTGGGTTAAGTCCAAAATCGCTCCGCAGTGCATAAGAAGAGAAGGCATTTGTAACTGTTGATAGTGATTCGTCCGTCGGACGGGGACGTTAAGCCTGGAGGTCACTTGGTGTTATTCGACAGGAATCATCTTCATCCTCGCCATTCCCTACACTACACTTACACGAACACTTACATATAGACTACACTCACTCTAGTACACGACATAACTCTCCACATCATGCACGGCGTGACCCGCCGAAGTGGTGTGCAACTTGAAAATGGGTCACAATTCTACCATCTATCCGCAATATGCGGAAACCTAATCGTGCAAGTAAAGAGGATAGACATTGGACACACTGCTTACGTATGTATTTGAGTGTTCAAGATATAACTTCCACATGAATTGCAAGATACCGGTTCTTATTTCTAAAGGACGCATAGCTTCTGAGGGAAAATATTTAAATTAGAAAAATCACAATACAAGCCAACGGTGTGCAATGCACATCCCCCCTTTAATTACGATTTCTGACCTATTAAATTTCTTCCCAATTATAATATACAGTATTGTGAATTTTATTAGCAGGGAAAGGATTTATATGTAAATACATATTTACTTATAAAGCTAATATAATTTATATTTTGCATTATCTTTATGTTTCACAATGTGTAGGGTTGAAAAATCCTACTTTTATTTTCCATATTTTTCCATATTTTAGAGTTTAGTACATATTTTCGTTAATTTCCATATATTTTCCATATTTCATATAAAACAGTCCATATTATATTAGGTTTAACAATAAAACAAAACAAAATTCCATTAACTTTTAAAAATACATTTCAACAATAGAGATTTAAACACATGTTCAGTAATCCCTTTAACATCAGAGTTATTTGAAAATTAGCAGTCCTATCAACAATGGGAAAGTAAGTTACAAAACTGTATTAATTTAATTTAAAATTTTTAACAGACTTCAGTTGTGCAGCTCAACAGTTAAATGCCAGTCAGAGTACACATAGGTTCAGTTTTGTAAATCATACTATAAAGACGGTAAATATGCCAAAAGTACGTCATTCAGTCAATTTAAAATCAAAACTAACAAGTTACATTTCAGAATTTAAAGAAGATGGTTTATCAACTGACAATAAAATATTATTTTGTAATTTGTGTCAGTGTGCAGTATCATCTACACAAAAGTTCCTGGTGCAACAACACATTACAACTAGTAAACATCAGGCCAACAAACAACTAAATTCCAAGCAGAGACAATTGTTTTTAACACAACCAACAACATCGAATGTAAGATCTGAGTTTAACATCGACCTGTGCCGTTCTCTCATCTCTGCTGATATTCCTCTCTACAAACTAAAGAATAAGGTCTTCAGGGAATTCCTTGAAAAATATACTCAACATACAATCCCGGATGAGTCAACACTTAGGAAGAGTATGCTCCATCCATCTACGATGAGACAATACAGAAGATAAGAGATGAAATTAAAGATAGTTCAATTTGGGTTTCCATTGATGAGACTCCCGACAAAGAAGGTAGACTTGTTGGTAATGTAGTTATCGGTTTGTTAAGTGAACAATATTCTGAACGAATTCTTTTACATTGTGATGTTCTAGAAAAGTGCAATAACAAAACTATAGTTAAACTGTTCAACGAAGCTATGGGTATCCTGTGGCCAAAGGGTATTATGTACGATAATGTGTTATTCTTTATTAGCGATGCTGCCCCTTATATGGTCAAAGCTGGACAAGCATTATCTGTTGTATATCCTAAATTGACTCATTTTACTTGTGTGGCGCATGCATTTCATCGTGTGGCAGAAGTGGTCAGAGACAATTTCCCTAAAGTAGATTTGTTGATTTCATCAGTGAAAAAAGTATTTCTCAAAGCTCCCAGTAGAGTTAACGTGTTGAAAGAAATGTACCCTGAAATTCCATTGCCACCAAAGCCAATTTTAACTAGATGGGGTACATGGCTAGAAGCAGTTGAATATTATGCCGAACATATAGACTCTATTAACAATGTTCTCCTTGCATTGGACTCTGAAGATGCAGTCTCAATTGATACTGCGAAAACAGTTACCTGTGACATAAGTGTGAAGAATGACTTAGCTCACATTCAGCATACATTTTCATGCATCATAAAAACGCTCAAAAGTCTCCAAAATAGGCACCTTTCACTATCTGAAAGTTTTGAAATTATAAATAGTACTGTGGAACAACTGAATCGTGGTAGAGGTAAAGTTGCAGATGCAGTAAGAGCTAAGGTGGACACTGTACTTTCAAAAAACCCTGGATATGAAGAACTACAAAAGGTTGTTGCTGTGATGAGTGGTGAATCAACAGTGAAGATTAACTTGGACTTATCCCCAGCAGACATTGTGAAATTGAATTATGTACCAGTTACTTCTTGTGACGTCGAACGCTCTTTTAGTCAGTATAAATCTATCCTCAGAGACAATAGAAGAAGATTCACTTTTCAGCACTTGAAAGAAATGTTTGTAACCTATTGTTATGGTAACAGACAATAAAAATTGTGTTTTGTTGAAACTACATTGGAAGATAAGGTACGTCCATTATATTTTTTGTTTAGTTTGATTAAAATGTACCAATATTTAACGTACATAGTCATTTTTTTATAATTTTAAGTCCATATTTAATTCCATATTTTGGTAAAAATCCATATTTAATTCCATATTTTGGTAAAAATAACTACATATATATTTACATATTTCATATATTTTTAGTCCATATAAATCCGTTCCCTGTTTATTAGTAACAACAATGTAATTTATTCGTCACAACAATAATTCCTTTCTACAATTCGCCTTAAACGCTCTCGTCAACAATTGGATTTTTACTCAACACAGTATTCGTTATAGCACTCCACCGACGACAGTGACAATTTACTTGGACTAGTACGAGCAACAATGAACTGTTAATCTTAACTAATATTTTCAAAGCACTATTTACAAATCAGAACCATCAGTTCTCAGTTCACAGTTCTTCTAGCTCAGTTACTAGAGTTCACAGTATCTCGAACCACAGACCTTCAGAGACAGTTCACTGTACTCGAACTCAGGTCCCTCCAACTGCGGTCCACTGCACTCGAACTCAGGTCCCTGCAATTGCGGTACACTGCACTCGAACTCAGGCCTTCGGATGCTGACGCAGTTGCGGACGCACACTCGAGTCGAACTCCGGTACACAAGACTGGCTTGCTTGCTCTGGCTTGCTCACTGACTGGCTGACTAATCAACTGAAAACTGCTGTCTTTCCTTCGCGTCCGTAATTTATAACCACAGCAACGTAGCCTCGAAAGTTCCACGCGTCTCTAGAGATGGCACTCCAGAAAAATCCAGAGCCCTCTCCTCTCTACCAGCACCAGATGCGCGCGCACTCTCTCTCCACTCTCTCGCCGCGTTGGCCCTTTCCCCTCTCCGCCGCGCGCCATCCCAAAGTGCTCCGCGCGATCTTCTCTCTTGCGGGACGCTGGTCGTGAGTTCGAATCTCACGTCGCTGTCACAGTATTTTAAATCCCGCATTTTTCCGGAAAAATACGTTATTATACAGCAACGTATTTAGGAAATCGCTGAACGTAGTCACTGCGGGAACTAATACGGCAGGAGTGCTAAAGTGATTTTTCACATATCCTGCTGTGATGATAGTGCGAAGGACGAGGCCGATGACAGCGATGATGGTGTTCACTAGGGCTAGGATTTTGATGAAATTGCATTTTTTTCTAGAAAGCCAGGAACATAGCTGCTTTAGTATTTATATGTTATGTGATAAACTGAGTGTTTTAAGACATATTTGTTAGGGCATTTTTTTTTCATTTTTTACCTCTTACAAGTCATAAGAGCATTTTTTTGTTTTATTCGGTCATTTTTGGGGCATTTTCATTTAATTTTGGCCATCAATCCCCATTATTAATGTAAAATATTATTTATTTCCTTCGATATTTTCACTACATATTTTTTAAATTAATATCCATTATTTTGTATATTATTTTAATCGTTTTTCTACAAAATTATTGTCATTTTAACGTAGTACACCCCACGTAATGGATCAGTCCAACCACCCCTTCAATATAGACTCCTCTATACCTCCTAGTTCCGGATAAGAGTGGCCTTGTGGTGGACTAATTACATGGAACTCCATCAGGTAAAATAATTGATTAAAGTGTACTACTTACAAAACTTATGTAAAATTAAATAAATAAACTTGAATGTTGATACTAGAATTTAATTTAATTGCTAGTCTAAATATTAATATTCCTACTAAGCCAATTATGTAAGATCAATTTTTAGGGAATTTTTGAGGGCATTTTTGAAAGATTTTAAGTTCATAAATGCATTGTTTTTAGGACATTTTTTCATGATTTATAGGTCATCAAAATCCTACCCCTAGTGATCACTGTTACAATGTTTGTGCGATTGCTGATGCTTTTGTTATGAACAGGCGATTGCAAGGGTTGGTAAAAGCGCTGATGATTGCAGCTGTTCACAGCGTGGAGTTGCCTTGTAACCATTATACTATCATACCTGATTATAGAAACAAACAAGAGTTCCACCATTAAAGTGATGTGTTTAGCCTTAACATTTGATAATCGGTGGCCCATCAGATGATACCGTAATTGCTCACAGACTTCCTGCCATCGTCTCCAGACGAACACAGTTCCAAATTCGTGAAGGGGAGCCCTAGTTCCCTTGTTACGTTTTAATTATTGCTTAGAGGCCAAGGTGAGAGTGTCGACTTTTCACGCCGAGAGTTCTTATTCAAGTCCCGAAGAAGGGGCATTGTTCATCCCTACGTGCAATGGACTCCAAAGAAATTACTAGAGCTTGCCCGGAAGTAATGAGTTTGCATGGAGGAATTGGGGAATTGGTTACAATATTTGAAACGGACGGCATGGCACAAATGATACAGAGCTAGAAACGGGGGGGGGGAGATGGTTCGCCATGGTAATCCATGGAGGAAGAGTTTCCCGTGTTTGTGTGTATGTATGTATGTATGTATGTATGTATGTATGTATGTATGTATGTATGTATGTATGTATGTGTGTGTGTATGTATGCATGCATATATGTATGTGTGTATGTATGTATGTGTGTATGTATGTATGCATGCATATATGTATGTATGTGTGTATGTATGTATGTATGTATATTAACACTGCAATTGGGTATTACTCCCGTAGGATTACAGTAACTACAGCTACTCAGTAATAAAATAAGCAGTCAAATAGATTAACTAAACGTAAAAGTTAGTCTAACAGTAGCAATGTCTAAACTATAAACAACGTCTACTGTAAAAGCATAGGCCTGCATATCAAAAGTAAATCTAACTTGCAGCTAAACCTATTTCTATTGGCCCAACCAATATGAACCTAAATAATCGTTACAAGTCGCTTAATTAATAACGTGTCAGTAATTACATGTCAACTTAATTGCATGTAACGTAAATAATTTCATATAAAATTAAATAAAATTACACTACACCTACATTACTTTTAAATGTTAAATGTTATGTTTTATTTAACGACGCTCGCAACTGCTGAGGTTATATCAGCGTCGCCGAATGTGTCGGAATTTTGTCCCGCAGGAGTACTTTTACATGTCAGTAAATGTACTCACATGAGCCTGTCGCATTTCAGCACACTTAAATGCCATCGACCTGGCCCGGGATCGAACCCGCAACCTTGGACATAGAAGGCCAGCGCTATACCAACTCGCCAACCAGGTCGACTTACTTTTAAGTCTCAGCCCGGTCCTCTAAACCTCAGAGCAACGGTGAGATATGGCGGTCTGGGCCACGCACGTTAAAACATCCTTGTTTGCAGTATGGACCTTTCTCTCTCGAATGATAATAATAATAATAAACACTTTTTAATAAAATAATTTAAGTCACAGTGGATTGCGTAACAGCATTGTTCGTGGGCAATCAATTCAGTACTTCCAAACATTTACGAATGCTACAAATATCAGTAAATTGTCTTACAAAACACAACTATTTTTGTGCGAGATCGTGCGTATTTGCTTGTTTTCCGCACAGAACCAATACGCGGTAAGTGTGAAATACCACATTCAGTATTCCCAACGTAACACACATAACAATTTCCGTCTTCTTACCGCTTAAGCGCGACATTCATTTTCCTGCTTTAGGCTTTTAACATATTATTTAACTAGTAATAATTATAAATTCGAAACTTACCACTGCAATTTCACCTAAATTGCACTGTTAATTATTGTTTTTAAATATTTGCAAAAATTAAGTAAAGTCTACTACTCCACGAAACTTATTGCATTCCTGATGCAAGTAACATTAAGGAAGCCGTGAAAAAATCAACAACATTCCAGATGCGGATGTTATTACTGCAATATGTTATATAAATAATATTGTTAAAATATTACCGTTTGTTTTAAGTTCGCATTTATAGACTGGGGGAAAGAAAGACAGACGTATATCACGGCCTGCTGGAGTATAGTAAACACAGAAAATATTTTATACCAACAATGTTGAAGAAAGATATTTTGGTGTTCCGAAGTTGCCGTCATTAAACAGAAACCAACATGGAGATTTCATTGCAACTAATTAGAAATTCGTCTTTCAGGTATGTAATAAACGATCTTCGCACAAAATAATGTACGATACACGAGCGGTATGTTTGTTTTCATGTTCTCGGAAATTAAAAAAGCTCAACTACATTTCGCTTTTTCAATCTTTTCCTCGACCATGAAAACGTCAACATACCGCTCTTGTAACGTATGTTACTATTAACGAAATAATCTGCCCTCAATGAGGGTGACCATAAAGATCCAGATAAAAGCACTACAGAATAATTTAGAAAGACAAAAAGTTTAAAGACAGGAATTGTTTAGTAAAACATCCAGAGAAATGCAAACCCAATAGAATCACCAATGGCCAAAATATAAATGGTAATGTAATATTTGGATTGAATCCTTAAGAATATTCAATAAAATTTTTTGAATTTCAAAAAATCGGAGACAGAGTGCTTTTAAAACATTCCATGTGAATTTAGGAAGTGTGCCACGCGCACCAAACAAAAGACCAGAAAAACTCCACTGACTAGTGGGAAGGTTATATTTCTCACTTAATGAACAAGTAATGAACAAAATGTGGGACAATTTAGTAATTATTAACTAGGCTATAATTAGTGAAGAATAGAATAACTAAAATGCAGTTGAAATAAAATGTAGAGCCAGTTACTAATTATTATAAATAAATAATGAAAATAAAAACAAATTGTAGTAAAAACAAAGTATAAGTATAAGTACACGAGGAAAAAAGGAATATATATGAACCTTTCATCAGTTTTTATAAGGACAAATACCATCTGGAATCCATCGTCATTACGGGACTAATGATAGGAGCCCGTGGGACCATACCCCTGTTCCTAGTCGACTTCTGTAAATCTTTTGGCCTGCATAAAAGTATTTTAAGAGATCTAACAATTGCAGCACTCAAAGGCTCAATAGCTATTTTCAGGCATCATACATATGGACCATGACTAATTCGCATCTCCTTGACGTTACTTCGTTTAACATCATGTGTTTCAATATAATTCAAATTCTTTCTTTTTCACTCTAACAACAATTTATCACTAAGCCTCAAGGCTTTTACTCTATTGTATCATGGTACTCTTTGTCGACGGCAACCTGTAGTAGTTACAGGAAGAAATTAAATTAAATTATTATTTTAATGTACCGAAGTACATATGATATTTCCATGCAGATATTCTGCGTCATCATACCATGTTCCATTACTCTTACATCGTACAACGTATAAGCAGTTAGTAGGTAATAATTAATTATGATTTGTTAACAGTAACAACAAAAATACAAATAAATTAGATAATTATTGCTTAAAAGTCTAGAATTTCTTTCTTAAAACTATGTATAGAGCCTATTTATTCTACAAATGTAAGGGAATCTTTGCGACAAAAGATCATAGTGTTTATTATTTTATTTTATTGGTTTATTTTACGACGCTGTATCAACATCTAGGTTATTTAGCGTCTGAATGAAATGAAGGTGATAATGCCGGTGAAATGAGTCCGGGGTCCAGCACCGAGGGTTACCCAGCATTTGCTCGTATTGGGTTGAGGGAAAACCCCGGAAAAAACCTCAACCAGGTAACTTGCCCCGACCGGGATTCGAACCCGGACCACCTGGTTTCGCAGCCAGACGCGCTGACCGTTACTCCATAAGTGTGGACTCGTAGTGTTGTATCATCATAAAAAAAAACTATAATTATTTGACCCAGGTTCTTGTTTCGTTTCCTGGCCTGCCCTGGTCTCTCTTAACCCTGTGTTGTAGCCTACTCTCTTCTTCTTCTTGGACTTTCTACAACCTTCTTAGTTAATGTATTTATTTTGAGCTTATTTCCTGCACCTTAATTTCTTATTACACCTGTTTTGTACCACCCCAAAGTAAGAATTTCATTTCAGCTGCTTGCGCTGCTACTCAATCATATTCATATTGCACTTTGCCATGCTTGGTATCCATAAGACAAATGTACAGGCCCTCAGATTCTCGTCCTCCTCGCTGTCATTAGCCATCGAAGCCGTTGGTGGGCGGCCGGCCGGCATCTGCCGCGCGGGCTAATTGCAGGATCCGTGTGACGAGGAAAAGGCGTGAAAGCCCCGCGGGTCCAGACACGCATTGTCGTCCTGTGGTTTTTCCAAGAAATGCGACTTCCTTCTTCGCAATTCACTTCCAAGCAGGCGAGATCGCGTCCGATTATGAAAAAAGTGTCTGAGCTACAAAACAAATGTACAAAGCAGGCACGAATATTTCCATTTCTCAGATTTATTTATTTATTTATTTATTTATTTATTTATTTATTTATTTATTTATTTATTTATTTATTTATTTATTATTTTGGTAATAATTGTAACAAAATACAGAGTGTTTCAAAAGTCGCGAGACATAGGACATCTCTGTTATTAATGTAAGTACAAAAAATAGTTTCAAATAAATGTTTTAGATATTGATACGTGTAGTTCATGTGCAAATTTTAAAGAAAATCGTAAGAGCCATTTTTGAGAAAATTGCAACAAACATGTTCGCGTTTCAAGTAAAGTACCAGTTTGGTTAGGGGAAACGCATCAAAAACTTAGGTGCCACATCTCTGAAGGGTACGAAACTTAAATTAGAAATGTAGTTTGGGTCGTGCGCCGTAATTAATAAATTGTGTTTTTTGTGTTGACAGGTGAGTAAGTTGAGAGTCACAATGACAAACTGAAACATTTTAGCACTTGAACTTTCACGACCTGTGTAATTGTTCCACATGCACACTAATGGAGTAAGTGTTCAAATTCGTGGCCATTTTGTTGACGGCACATCCATACACGGTTGAGGTAACTGCTCTACACATTACGTAACACTGCAGGTGTTATTTATGCAATTCTCTCCTGATATACGATAGGGATGGAAATGATTGACGGATAGTATCCTGGACACGGACGCTTGACTGGTGCCACATTCTTGCGCCACTTCCCTGGTTGACCATGACGGACTGACTACAAGCTTAGTACACTAGATGCGTTTGCATCCCCTGTTGCTGTATGAGATCGCCCTGGACGTTTTTTGTCGTGGATACTGCCTGCTGTCTTGAGCCGTTCCATTAAATGACCAATGCTTCCGTGATCTGGATGCCGTCTGTGATATTCTTCTGCTGCTTCCCGTAGACTCAGGCCTCCCACATGGATGAGTACCATTTCCACCCTCTCAGGAATTGTGTACATTGTCTGTTGTTACCCGGTTCACTGGTGAAACTAGCACTTACTCACCTGTCTACACAAAAAACACAATTTATTAATTACGGCGCGCGACCCAAACCACATTTCTAATTTAAGTTTCGTACCCTTCAGAGATGTGACACCTAAGTTTTTGATGCGTTTCCCCTAACCAAACTGGTACTTTACTTGAAACGCGAACATGTTTGTTGCAATTTTCTCAAAAATGGCTCTTACGATTTTCTTTAAATTTTGCACATGAACTACACGTACCAATATCTAAAACATTTATTTGAAACTACTTTTCGTACTTACACTAATAACAGAGATGTCCTATGTCGCGCAACTTTTGAAACACCCTGTATAATATATACAGAAAAACTTTAGCTCGCCCCTGAAAGAGTAGAACTCGTGCTCAGGGGCGAATTCCTGAATTGAAAATAATAATTATACAATACAATTTGTCTTATGTCTACTATGCAAGTATAGTAGGCCTATATAAATTTAAATTTACAATTTTTCAATTTTTATAAAATCCATACATAACTTTTTAAATTTAATACTAGAACTATTAGAATTGACAAGATTGGGATATTTAAATATTAATTTGTTATACATTCTTGGTCCTAAATTACTACTATGATTAAATACTGTAACAGTGTTGCATTTTGGTTCAAACAATCTTAAAGAATTCATACCTTTTGTTTCATAACTCTGAGAATACAATTCAAAATTATTTCGATTTTTATGTATGAATTTTATTAATACAATATAATAAATTTGTCTTACGTTAAGTACATTAAAGTCTAAAAACAAATTTTGAGATGGAAAATCAATAGGTTTATGAAGACATATTTTAAATATTTTCTTGTGTAATAAATAAAGTGGATCAAAATTGGATTTAAATGAGCTACCCCATCCTATAATTCCCTACATAATTACCGATTGAAATAAAGTTAAATATATTGTTTGTAATAAACTTATTGACAAGTAATTCCTGAATAAAACAAAATAATATACTATTTTACGTAATTTTTTGCAAAGGTAATTAATGTGTTGGTTCCATTTTAAATGATTATCGAAAATTATGCCTAAATACTTAACTTCAGAGGACTCTTTAATCCATCTTCGTTGTGTACGTGCCCGAAGCTGTAGCATTGATGTTAAGTGTGAGTCTTTACCATGTATTTGTTTTTTCATTCCAAGTTTACATCCTTTTCCTTTGCTCAAAAGTGTGTAGCATATTTGTAACATAACTGACTGTTCTATGTTAGTAATATCTGATTTTCCGATTTGTCTCAAGAAGATAATATATTATGGATTTCAAATTATTTTTCTGCAGGCTAATTATTTAAAAAAAATTCCAAATTCGAAAGACTGTGTACTTCTATAAAATGTGTATAATTTTATCAATTACTTCTCAATAAAGTTGAGTTACTGGAACAATAATTGCTTAATAAGATTACTTGTGCCCAAAAATTGAGTGAGATGTCGAAAGAAATGAAGCCACGGCCATGTGGGCTCTCAGCTGCCTTGCCTTTGAGTATACGAGGCGCCGTATAGAACTGAAGTGGACAGACGTTAGCATTGAGTCTGCTCTAGGTGTTAGATTACTTGCAAGATGTGAATTACTCCAGCAAACAATGATAAGATTATTGAGCTTCTAAATGATATTAGGAAAATGACACTTTTTAGGAATTTTTATGGTAGTTGATGGCAAGAACCGGATTTAAACTGTTTCACAACACGATGAAGTAACGACTCTTCCTCTTTTTACAAATTGCATCTTTAATATCTATATAATAATAAATCTGTAGCCGAAATTTTTCTGGTAATTTTTGATTTTCCAAAAATAATTGATCCTAACATATATAATTAACCACCCTGAAACCGAAAATCGCTTTTTTGAAATTTTTGTTTGTCTGTCTGTCTGGATGTTTGTTACCTTTTCACGCGATAATGGCTGAAAGGATTTCGATGAAAATTGGAATATAAATTAAGTTCGTTGTAACTTAGATTTTAGGCTATATGACATTCAAAATACATTATTTGAAATGGGGGTTTTAAGGGGGCCTCAATTAAATAAATCGAAATATCTCGCTTATTATTGCTTTCATGAAAAATATTACATAACAAACGTTTCTTTAAAAATAATTTCCGATAAGTTTTATTCCTTGAAAAATTTTGATAGGACTGATATTTAATGAGATAAATGAGTTTTAAAATTAAAATAACTGCCATCTAAGGCCGTGTAATGAATTAAAAAAAAATGACTTCGTCTATACGGGGCCTTGGACAGTAACAATCGAAAGCTATTAAACATAGCCTACAGACAATGTTTCTGTGTTTGTATGAAGTAATATCAGAAGCTAAATTAACCGATTTGTATAATTAATTATTATTTCACCATTGGAAAGTGTAGTTTCTCTAGATAGACATAATGCTATAATGTTATTACAGTAACGTCTGAGTAAATCGAGGACAGGTGAGATTAAAATAGCTTCTTATGCACAGAAAATTTGATAGGCTATTTTGTACATTCGTTTTCTGTATTTCTTAAAATAATATTTATGTACACTCATTTTAATCTCAGAGAATTAACGAACAACGAGAGTGTATTGATTTAGTATGCAGTAATAGTACGTTAGCTTAGCAATCCATTATTTTATAATTCAAATTTTAAGTATGCTCAATTGAATCGTGTTAAAATACACAAAATATATATGCAATAAATGGAATGCAAAAAAAAATTGGGTAATGAGCGAAGCAGATTATCTTGCGCTGTTGTAAAAGTTGTTCCCTGGATCAAACGTCCTATTTTAATTATGTAATTACTTTATATTTATTTCTAACAGGTGCAGCGGAGCGCACGGGTACGGCTAGTAATATAATACAATTTAAATCTCAGAAGGTACCGAATTCTTTCTCAGAGAAATGGAAGCGATCTGTAAGAATTTCCTTTTCTAGAAATCAAAATGCTAGTTTCATTTCAGTTGACCCTTGCTGCACGATCCTGAAGTCTAGCAGTGTTGAATGCATATGACTTACACGTCGGTAGCGCGATTTGAATCTGAGGAGGAATGTCAGCCATGCGCTCTAATGACATTTGCTGCCGGGGACGCACGAAATGTGGCTGCGTATTTATTTACCTATGCGCAGAATGCAACGAGCAGGTTGTAATACGTCTCGAATTAATTAAGTGTTAATACATTACTATTCTGAGGCCTTGAAGGTCTCTGTGCAGGTCGCCAGCAAATACGAAGCGGTTTCTTGCAGGAACAGTCATATGGGATGACTGAAATGCTCCAACGTTTCCTTCCTTCATTATATCCTCTTTGTGTTAGGTTCCATTCGTGACATATTCGCTCACCGCTGTCGAATAATGGTTAGTATGTCTGACAGTGAAACGAGCGGACACGGTTCAAATCCTAGTTGAGGTTTTTCCCAAGGTTTTTCCTGATACAATTGAAGCAGAATTACTGGGAACTCATTTCGCCGTGATAATAATTATTACACTTTCCCTCCTTTGTTATCGTCTCCGTTCTTCTCCCCACATTTCGGGCTTGCTCCGCCGTTGGCCTAGAGTCGGCTGCGAGCCGCCACTGATCTTGGACCGCGTGGTATGTGGCCACTAGTTGCTGGTGGTAGTGCTATGTACCATGGTCTCATAGTGCTCGTGGGGTTGAGAGACTGCGATGATATCTACGTGGAAAGGAAATGGGACTTTGTAGGCTGTAAGAGAGTTAGTAAAACAGGAAAAGTTAATTACCAGAACTACATAAAAATACTTTTTCCAAAGCCTCCTTAGTACTGTACCACGTTACAAAATATCTGTAGATGCAGTAACTAATGTTTGTGTCATTATCACAGTTATCTTTAAATAACTTGAAAACGGTTAGAGATATCTCAAAACAGATTACACCATTGTTTATTTTTCAGAAAATTTCACATGATTTTGAGTACCTACATGACCCCCTTTCCATTTAAAATTTCAAAATTATATCCAAAATGGCGGCTTTTGAGATAGCTGAGGGCTAGAATCGAATGTGTTACTTGCAGAGCATTTGATCTTTATTTTATTTTAGTAGCTTATTTTACGACGCTTTATCAACAGCTTAGGTTATTTAGCGTCTGAATGAGATGAAGGTGATATTGCCGGTGAAATGAGTCCGGGGTCCAGCACCGAAAGTTACCCAGCATTTGCTCATCTTGGGTTGAGGGAAAATCCCGGAAAAAACCTCAACCAGGTAACTTGCCCCGACTGGGAATCGAACCCGGGCCACCTGGTTTCGCGGCCAGACGCGTTGACCGTTACTCCACAGGTGTGGACCCATTTGGTCTTATAAATACTGTAACACCTATAGTAATCGAAAATCAAGCATATGGAAGATATTTATATGGTTCCAGACTTTCCTACAAAAAAACTTTTCCGGTTTCGAATTCATGTAATTTACGTTCTATGGATCTGAGGTGCATGAAAATTGCACCAATGGAGAAACTCAAAAAGTTTAGTTGTGGTGACATTGTTTTCCTAGTTGATAACGCTGCCTCATAATAGCGCATATAAGTTACTAGTAGAGTCAGAAAGTACCAGAACTTCGGGTGGCAACACCATGCTCTATAGGCAACTTCTCTGCCTTGTCCGTGTGGTATGCGACCTACTCTCCAGGCGTATAGATCAGTACGGCTGCACATGAGATTGGGGAAGACGAACGTAGCCGGAAGTTAATTGAAATACGGTAAAATTTTCCGCTGCGTTTAGTGAAGACGTGTAGGTATATGTGGTAAAATGAGCTTGGAAGAGCAGAGAGGTAACATTAAATTTTGTGTTAAATTCGGTAAAACATTTACTGAGACTTTGGCACTCATGGGCCAAGCGTATGGAGAAGAAGCAATGTCTCGGACCCGAGTGTATGAGTGGCACAAGCGCTTCACAAGTGACCGTCTTTCAACAGATGATGATCCACGTTCAGGAAGACCCAGATCGGCAAGAACGGAAGAAATAACAGCTCGAGTTGAACAAGAAATCAGACAGACAACAGATGATGTGGCTACTTTGTTAGGCGTTTCACATGGCTCTGTGCAGTCCATTCACCACAATGATTTGAAAATGCAACGTGTGTGTGAGCACGTTGTTCCAAGAAGTCTAATAGATGAGCAGCGGGAAGAGCGGCAACTGATTAGTGGAGACCTGATTGAGAGGTGGGCCAGGATCCAACTCTCTTGCACAGAGTGATCACAGGTGACGAGACGTGGTGTTTCCTCTACGGTCCGCACTCTTCAACCTGGAAATCTCCCGGCTCACCGCGGCAAAAGAGATTCCGTGCCGACCGTTCAAAGGGGAAAGTAATGCTTGAAGAGTTTTTCGATGTCCAGGGTCTCGTACATTTCGAGTTTATTCCTGATGGTCGAACTGTCAGTAAGGAGGCGTATGTTGAAATTCTTCGGTGTCTTCGTGATGCAGTTCTACGAAGAAGACTCAACTTGTGGCAAGGACAGAATTGGGTTCTCCATCGTGACAACGCCCCAGCACATCGGTCGCTCTTGATGAGCGAATTCCTCGCACAACACAAAATACCTGTCCTTCCACAGCCACCGTCGACCTGGTTGGCGAATTGGTATAGCGCTGGCCTTCTATGCCCAAGGTTGCGGGTTCGATCCCGGGCCAGGTCTATGGCATTTAAGTGTGCTTAAATGCGACAGGCTCATGTCAGTAGATTTACTGGCATGTAAAAGAACTCCTGCGGGACAAAATTCCGGCACATCCGGCGACGCTGATATAACCTCTGCAGTTGCGAGCGTCGTTAAGTAAACCATAACATTAACATCCACAGCCACCACATTCTCCAGATCTTGCTCCAGTAGATTTCTACTTATTTTCAAAGGTCAAATGCCTACTCAATGGACGGCGGTTTGCGTCAGCCGAAGAGGTGAAAATTCATGCAACAAACGCTTGGAGGGAAGTGTCCAAAGGTGGACTGCAGGAATGTTTCGAGAAGTGGTATGGACGCTGGCAGAAGTGTGTCACTGCCCAGGGGGAGTGGTACTTTGAAGGCGGTGTTGTGTAAATGGTTATATGCCATCTGCAGCAAGGGTATCTAAACATTTTCGCACTGAGTCTATACGCCTGGATAGTAGGTTACATACCACATGGACAAGGCAGAGAAGTTGCCTATAGAGAACGGCGTTGCCACCCGAAGTTCCGGTACTTTCTGACTCTACTAGTATAAACAAAATTTGTTCATTGTTGAGGCGAAATGGCTGTTATAGACTCATAGAGGACAGAAAAGTTTTTTTGTGTTTTATTTTCATGTGAACCAGTCGGTTATTATTGCGCAACGCCATTACCGAACAAAGTTTGGTGCAAATCCACCCAGTGGGTCTACAATCCGTAAATGTATCACTGCTTTTAAGGGGAGAGGATGGTATTTTTTGGTGAAATATGAGTAAATTAAAAAAAAAATCTTTAAAATACTCTGTGATATGTGTGGAATGCATAGCATAACATTTTGTGGGTATTTGTGCCCTTATCAGATGTTGAGACGCCATTTTTAAACTTCTGCGTTATGGATTTTTAAATCACTCGCCCCCTTTTATTGTTGTTTTCGGTAAATTGAATTAAAAAAAATTCTTTAAAATACTCTTTGATATGTGTGGAATGCATTGCATAACATTTCGTGGGTATTTGTGCCCTTGTCGGATGTTGAGACGCCATTTTTAAACTTCCTGCGCTATGGATTTTTAAATCACTCGCCCCCTTTTATCGGTTTACGGTAACTTCATTTTTTTGCTACATTGCCAGACAAAAATGGATATAACTTCTGAACTATTAAAGATACATGCATGGAATTTAGAACACACATTCTTTAGACTATTAGGAAACTTTTCTCTGTAACAGAATATTGTTAATTGATTTTATTTTAAAACTACGTCCGTTTGTTTGCAAGAAAGGAAATAAAAAAGTGTTATTAAACTTTAATTGTTTATTTTACAAACGTAGGGACTAATATAAACATTCTGTTACAGACAGTTTGTAGAGCATGCTTTTGCAAGTACATTGCAAAATACTGGATGAATCCACCTTTAAAAGCGGTTTAGATATATCGGTTTTAGTAAAATTCTGCATTGGTATTTTTTTTTTTCAAGTCTGGGGCCCCAAATAATTTTTTTCAAAATATTTATTTTTGGTTGAGTTGCTACAGCTATTAGCTCTCTACATACAAAACATTAATATTTTACACCAAATAGGAAAAAAGTTTTAAAAAATACCATCCTCTCCCATTACGGCAAGATTCTTCGCAAGCAGTTGCGATTTAATCCGTACTGACTACGGTTGCTGCGAGCCCTAGAACCAGAGGATGAAGTGCAACGAAGAAATTTCTGCATAAGTAGGTCTATGCAGACGTTAATAGAAAAGGATGATGAATTTATTCTTTCCGTGGTGTTTTCTGACGAAGCCACTTTTCATCTTTCTGGTAAGGTGAACAGACATAACCTCATTATCTTGGGGTCGAAAAATCCGCGTACCTACTCTCTTTCCAGCTAAAGATTGAAGTAAATGTAAATAAATGCACGTGGCATAATGGTTCCTGATTGGCTATTGGACGCACAACGCCTCCAAGCTCATGCTTGTCATCTTCTTCCTCATATTAAAATAGTTACTTCTAAAATAATAAAATGTATAATATACATGGAATACGAGTGAATTAAACATGCTTATAAGAACACTTTCTTACGATTTAAACAACATGTTTATATTAGTAGTTTCAGACATTGCGTGTTAAATCATTGTAACGTGTATTATGGCAACGCGCATGCGTAATAGGCATTAAATCCCTCCCAAGGTGACTTGCAGTTTCACAGAGCACATCAGCACAGCTGATATAACACAGTGCGAGATTCAGTGTTGTCAACCTGAAATAAATTTCTGTAGAATTAAAGAAATTCTCCACACTTCGAAGAATAACATTTAATCACGAATCTATAGAAAATGAAAATCCACTATTCCCAGTAGAGAAATAATAAATATTAACCCTCCGTGAGCATTTTACGGGTTAGTTCAATGAATATGTTGAAATGTCTGCAATATATCAGACGGTGGCTGCCCTGCGTGCTCACTTGCTGAAAATAATGCGCCCTGGTGGCTGCTTTGGTATCTAGCTTGCGATTGCGGAGTAATACATTTCGGTTTTGTTTACGTCTACTTCAATCTTTAGTTGGAAATGGAGTATGTACTTGGAACTTGACTAGAGGCTGGATGTGTGCCGGGTTACCATGGAGGAACAAAAACAGAAACAATATAGAAACGCATAACCATCCGTGCCGTAGACGGGATTCGAAACCACACCCGTATCTTTATGTAATTTTAGGCTCTGCTTATAGCGGAGCAACCAGAAATTTTATCGGAAGCCGCATTCAAAGGCTGTCGTGAGGAGCGTTGCGTGGCGTGCCGCTGGCTCTAATTTATTGAAGTGCTGAGCGGGCTGCCATGCCGCGTGAGCAGTCTAATGTGGAGCTTAACACTGTAATGCCTTCATCTGATAACTCTTATGTTTGTGCCTCGGTAAATAGCGGAGGCTTGTTTTAATACATCTACTTCCTTTCGTAACATTTTCCCCTCGCTGTACCAACAATCAGAAAGGATAGGTCTGTAATTGGGCACAAAACACATTGAACAGAGAATAAAAGTACATACCTTGATATTTTGGAATGGATAACAGAAATGTCTAAACACAGAAACAGAAGTAAAGGATATGAGTATGTTCTCTGACCTGCACTAACGTATGCAGCCGAAACAAGGTCAGAATATCCGAGCGGAATGAACAGATGAGAGTGGCCAGATAAGGAAGGAATTTGAGCTACCAGAAGAGAAAGAGAAAGAGAGTGAGGTTGTCGAGAAGTGGACATGGTGAAGATCATACCCCTGTGACATTGATACAGTGAAGAATTCCAAATGAAAGAAAGTACAACAGGGATTATTTCACAGTAAGTGAAAATCGCTTAAGATGTAACATTTTAAGTAACAGTTAAATTATCGAAGAAGTAATTGGCTTTTTTTTACGTCAGGAATAACAGGCAATGGAACCCTAAGCATAAATAAACCATAAAGTGTCTAAATTTCAACAATATCAGGATGCTAGGATGGCAGGATCTAGCTAAACAAATGCTTAAGAGGGGAGCTAAAATAACACTTAGGGCCGATTGTATAAACCATTTAATCTTAGATCAAAGGTTAAATTGATCCTCGTTCTAGCTGAACTTTGAATTTTGTGTTGTATAAAGTCTAATATGAGATTAATTTGTCTTAAACTAAAGTCAACTTTGACTGAAGAAATTTCTCCGATTAAGTTAGATGATCCAAGTTCAGTTATTTCTTTTCTGTTTGAAATATACGAGTGGCAGATTGTGCAAATAAAATATCTATTATTATTAATATTAATAGATATGGTAGGTACATTTATATATATATATAATTTTTTTTTCAATTTCTTGCCTTAATACACAAACATTCTTATATTTTATAAGGCTTTATCGTGTTCAGCAGTATCAAATAACAACCTATAATTATATTATGTTTATAACAACCATTAATTATCATTGGATGTGATTGGTACATTCATATATTTTTCAATTAACTGTATTACTAAACGAAAATTGTCGTTTTATAAAGCTTTATTATGTTTAGCAGTATCAAACACCATAACATGATAAGTTAACAATTTGGAGAACAGTCAACCTTCTTCTTATTGTCCGCCATTATTTACAATGCACAAAACAAACCAGTGTTTCCAACAGAGTGTAGGGAAAGTCGCCAAAAAGTAGTTGGAAAGTCTCTAGATTTCTCATTATCAACAAAGAAAGATTAGATTTCGTCACTATGGGATGCTAAAAAGGTCACTAAATCCCTATTTAAGCAATATAAAAGTTAAAAGAAATTGTCGTTGAAAAAGAGTTAAAGTCGCTAGATTGGCAACACTGAACAAACCTGTACAACATGGCCCGCGCATCACATACTTCACCTGTTTATGCAATGTTGCCAAATCCTTTTCACTTAAACTTAGATTGCATTTGAACCAAGGTAATTTGATCGCAGAAAAGTTTTATACAATAGAAGAAGTGTCTGAACTCGGTTCACTTTCCGATCTTCGATCAAAGTTGATCTTTAGTCAGGGAGTTTTATACAATTGGGCCTTAATGGATCAGTCATAAGATGAGACTTACAACCTACGATGTCGACATAAAAGCAGACACACAGACAAAACTGACAAATTTTTATGAATATTATAAATGAACACACTACGAAAGATAAAACAAAACTAGACTGAAAAGAACTAAAATCGAGATATAAGGCAATAGTGTGAGGTCCAATCAAACGTGTAAAATAGACATAGGGAAGAATATTAAAACAATTTTTAAGTATAACGGAAGAGTCAATTGGAAAGATCGTCAGAGACTATTCATCAGAAGGCGCATGATGACGAGCAAATGTGATGACTGTATTTTTTGAAAACAGAGTTAGTGTCGAAACCTATAAGGAAAAGAAAAAAGATTATCACGATAAAGATACCGATGATGAGCATAATTATTACTCAAGAATTTGTTTAAAAAAAAGCGGAGATTGTTGAAACAAGAAAGAAGATCCTTTGACGGAGTGGAACAGATGAATTTAAAGACAAAACGAACTGAAGAGAAGGGACGTCGGCCTAAGAATAAGATTTTCCTGAGAAATCATATTTCCGGTTTAAGAACTTCAAAATGTTCAAATGCAGTCACTGCTGCCCAGGAACAGGCTTGCCTTTAGCCTATTGTTACTGCTGACAAAACTAAAATTATGAACCAGAAATAAGAACAGATTTAGAGTTTGATTCGTCATTCCTCACACTCGTGGCTACTTGAAATATAGGCCTACTCCGTATCATGACTATGAACTGGACATTTAGACTTTTATTTCGTTGTTCACTTAGGATACAATCAGTGAAGGTAGGAATTAATGCTAGTCGTGAATCGGTCTTGTGATGTCATAAAAACTACACACATCACCTTAGGCTCTTATTAATTATACAGAACGGACATGAAGAATGGAGGTGTCGCCTCATAATCAGACGTCGCCATGACATTTATGCCACTGAGGATTCTGCAAGTATTCAGATATTTTCTAACTCCTTGCAGAGTTCATTATCGGGGTTACAAATGTCAACACAATGTTTTATTGTTATTGTTTGAACATCGTGATGTGCCTGTATTTTGAACTGAAGTGGATTGTCAACTTCCACTGTGAACGACAGAATGTGTTGAGAATTCTTCGGTACTTGCACCGTCATATATGCAGAAACATACAATATTTTGGAGCTACTTACAGGCTCTGTTATCAGAAAATGTTAGCAAAGGAAAAACTAATCATTAGAGCCGTCCTCTTGACATTCAGAATATAACCCGCTGTGACATTTAGAATTGGAAATATAAGGATTGGAAATTTATCTTTTGAAGAGGTGGAGAAGTTCAAATATATTGGAGCAACAGTAACAAATATAAATGATACTCGGGAGGAAATTAAACACAGAATAAATATGGGAAATGCCTGTTATTATTCAGTTGAAAAGCTTTTATCATCCAGTCTGCTGTCAAAAAATCTGAAAGTTAGAATTTATAAAACAGTTATATTATCGGTTGTTCTTTATGGCTGTGAAACTTGAACTCTCACTTTGAGAGAGGAACATAGGTTAAGGGTGTTTGAGAATAAGGTGCTTAGGAAAATATTTGGAGCTAAGAGGGATGACGTTACAGGAGAATGTAGAAAGTAAAGCATTGTATTCTTCACCTGACGTAATTAGGAACATTAAATCCAGACGTTTGAGATGGGCAGGGCATGTAGCACGTATGGGCGAATCCAGAAATGCATATAGAGTGTTAGTTGGGAGGCCGGAGAGAAAAAGACCTTTAGGGAGGCCGAGACATGGATGGGAAGATAATATTAAATTGGATTTGAGGGAGGTGGGATATGATGATAGAGAATGGATTAATCTTGCTCAGGATAGGGACCATTGGCGGGCTTATGTGAGGGCGGCAATGAACCTCCGGGTTCCTTAAAAGCAAGTAAGTAAGTAAGTGACATTTAGAATTGAAGAATATCCCTTTGTGATGTTAGAATTGAGGAATATCCTACTGTGTCGTTCAAAACTGAAGAATATCGCACTATGACGTTTAGAATTGAATAATGTCCCAATGCGAAGATTAAAACTGAAGAATATCCCACTATGGCTTTTAGGACTAAAAAATAGAGACGTTTAGAAAAATGTACCTCTGTGACGTTAAGACGTGAAGAATATCCCAATGTGACATTTATAACTGAGGAATATCCATTTGTGACCTTTAGAACTAAATAATATCACACAGTGCCATTCAGAACATAAGAATATCCATCTGTGACATTCAGAACTAAGGAATATCCGTCTGTGACGTTTAAAACTAAAGAATATCTCAGCGAAAAGATATCTCTCATAGGTTCTTCTCCTCTTGGCTGTTGTTAATGAAGATGACACGTTAACCTCGTAAGGACCCAAACTATCTCATAGCGCGTTAAGGTCTAAGGTCACACTTGTTACACCACCTCAACGCACTATTTTTTTCCCTGGATTTGAACTCATGCTCTAGCTGCTGGTCGAATTCAATTAAGTCCAGCGCCGCGGACTTGTGAGGCGTGTTGTATGTACCCGATAAAAGTACATACACAACATTTCCACATTTTCCGGCACAATTAACCTTGGCTGGTCTCTGTCTGTTTGGTGGCGGAACATCTGACAGCTACAACAGGAAAACAAACCGGTTCCTTGTTAATTCTAGAACTAGAAACGGGTTACGTGACAATAACCAGGCGAGATAATAACACAGCGCTCTAAATGTGTGAGAGAAGACAAGTGCGAAGCGCGAGGCGGCAACTCCACTTCCTGGGTGATGTCGGCCGTCCCCAAGGTGTCTGTGCACGGCACGACATCGCGATTGTTGTAATATCTGCACGATAGATAAGCGTCGGCATAGCGCAGCTCATGCGTGGCCAACATGTGTTGCTAGGAACTGAAATTCCCCGAGTAAGAATCTTGCGTTGTGGCAGAATACTCGATGGAAGACAATGAGAGGAGGACAATTACTACACCGCGAGTCGGGATCCTGCAGGGTCCAGAACAAATCATGGCAATTCTGCATTCCGATAAGTGCGAAATATACTCATGTGCTGTCAAAATAAGTAATTTTATTTTCAAAAACAAGTATATTACTGTAGTTTTTAATCCGCAACAAAATGAGAAATTGAGTGGATATGGAGAAGAATGGAGTATGTGAAATGGACATTCATTCATTCATTCATTCATTCATTCATTCATTCATTCATTCATTCATTCATTCATTCATTCATTCATTTATTTTATTCCATAGATCTTACAAGAGCAATGAAGCTTTAAGATGTGGAACAAGTCAAAATTTTACAATATTACAATTACAATTTTTACAAATTTTTATAGTTTTACAATTTAGTAATTTTCTACAATTTTTACAGTTTTGTGCAATTTTTTACAATATTTTGGCCAGATGTAGTGAGATGAGGTGAGGTTCGAGGATTCGCCAAAATATTACCCGGCATTTGCCTTTTGGTTGGGGAAAACCTCGGAAAAACCCAACCAGGTAATCAATTCAAAGGGGGGTAATTTAATCAAAGGTGTTGATGCCGAGGACTCGCCATAGACCATCCGACTTCAGTCCCACGGCTGTGGAAAACCTCGGAAGAAACCAAAGACCAAAGGGGGATGCAACCCAAGCCCGAACGCAGCTCCGGATCAGCAGCCCAGCGAGTAAGCCGACTGAGCTACATCGATGGCTCTACTAAAAGTATACAATGCATAGCCAATCAGATTATTAAATTTACAAACGCAAACGATCATTTATCAGTTGAGCTATATGTATAATACAAAACAAGTAAGTTAATTAAATTTAAGGCATAAACAATTCAACCAGTTGTGATATACAGAAATTGGTAATACATATCATGCAAACTACTTCAAATTTTAAGGTGGCATGTATTTATCTAGCCTGACGAGTTTACTTCCTTGGTTTGAATTGTAAATTATTTAAAAATAGCGTGTAAGAGGGTCTTAGACTAGAAATGTTTAGTTTAAATGTAGTTCTGTTTATAAGTATGCATAAGAATGCAATTATTTGACTTATTTGAACTGTTGTATCAATGAAGCGAGGTGAGTCAGTGAAGTTATGGTTTTACAGTGCAGTGAACAGTTCCGATCAGTGATAATTTATAGCGTCAATGAAATGTGTTCTATAGTGTCAGTGAAATGTGTTACAGAGTATCAGTGAAATGTGTGCTAAAGTGTCAGTGAAATGCGTCATAGTGCCACTACAGGGAATGAGATGAGAGTAAAGTGAAAGACTATTGAAAATTATGTAGGGCCTATACATAATTATGTAGGTTGTGTTGTAAAATTAGGTGTTTTATTTTATGTTTTATTATTATTGTGTTAAATTGTATTGTGTATTCTTATTGTATTGTGTATAAAATTGTATATGTGTTGTAAATTTTATTATGTATTGTAAATTTTATTGTGTATTGCTTATCATTTTAACTGTGTATTGTTAATATTGTATATACCACTGCCACCGGGTGCTTGCCCACTTGCAGTGTAAATAAATACATACATACATACATACAAATTACAAACACAAACTATTTATCAATAGAGCTATATAGATTACTATTCCATTTAAAGCATATACAATTCATCGTACAAAACCGTTTCAAATATATACAATACAAAGTAGCATACTTTCATTAAGCTATACAAATTTGTGCAATTAATATCAAGTAGATTAATTCAATTTATAAACATATACAATTCATCACTTGAGCTATACAGACTACTATACAATTTACAGCATATACAATTCATCAATTGAGCTATACAGACTACCATTCAATTTACAGTAGGCCTATATACAATTCATCAGTAGAGCTACACAGACTAGTAATCATTTTAAAAGCATATATAATTCATCAGCCAAACTATACAAACATATACAATCAAATTAGTTCAATTTACAAACTTATTTTCGTTAAGCTATACAAAATTGTACAATTCATATCAAGTAGATTAATTCAATTTATAAGCTTAAACAATTCATCAGGTGACCTATACAGTATACTATTCAATTTACAGCACATACAATTCATCAGTTATGCTAAACAAAAATATACAATGCATAATAAACAAATTAAGTCAATATAAAAACACAGACAGAATAAGAAACGAAGCTATGTTGGAAAGAGTGGGTGACGAAAGAATTATCCTGAAACTGATCCGGAAGAGAAAAAGGAATTGGCTGGATCACTGGCTGAGAAGAAACGTTCAGGGCAGAAGAAGATATCAGATGATAGACGGCATTAAGATATATGGATCATATGAGGAGACTAAGAGGAAGGCAAAAAATAGGAAAGACTGGAGAATGCTGGGTTTGCAGTATGTTGTTCAAATTCTCACAGATACACAATCATCCGCCGACCTGCACTTCATTAATTTATAAATTCACAGCTGTTAGACTTAACGGACAAATATAGTGTGTTTCAGAAATAAGTACAGATTTTTGGGGATGATTGGTTGGGACTAGGAATCATTTTAAGTGAGGGAACATAGGGTTCCCGGCACGTATGTAAGTTCGTCACTTTGCAATGACAAATTATCGTCAGTTCACCTGGAGAATAGACAACCAGGAGAGCACTTCGTGGTCTGCTTTGGTTTGATTACACTGGTGTGCCGCCTTTCGAAGAAGTGGAGCTCTGCAGTTTATCGTTTCATGTTGTGTTGCTCGTCTCAACAGTGTTTTCTAGTCTTGCTTTTTCTTAACCTACTATTGTCAAAGATTGCCACTTGGTTTTTTATGTGTGGGGTTGTATGAAGGCTCTTGTGTACCAGAACTCCATGAATACTCCTGAACAACTAGTAGCTAATATTGCCGATGCTGTAGATGTCCGAGATCAAGCACACGAAGTGTTCTTCAATGTCCAATGGTCCGACAGTTTGATTGTTTAATCAAGACAACGTCCGGCACGTTGAGTACTTAATTCTGAGTAAATTTGAATAAAAACTTATTTTTCACATCTACTGTTCTGTTCTTCAGACGCCCTGTGCTTAAGACCACGTGACACTACAGTATTTCTTAAATTCCTGTGTCTTATTCCCCTTTTCATCCCACAGCCACAAACCACGGTACCACCGGCTGCACATCCTCCGGTTACGCAGTGGCGACTTTGGTGTCACGTACCGCCACAATGACTCATCGGGGACACCATGTTCCTAACCTTCAATGAATGGCTTAGACCAGAGTGCTGCATTGGAGTTAAATCGCTTGCTTGAACTCGGTCGAATGTCCCACCCTCGAGTGAGATAAGATCAGTCGTGATACGCTCGTAATAAATAGAAGCACAGTACAAGGTCATCTCACCGACATGTCTTATCTTGTATGGAAGGCGACAGATAAGATACACATATGTTTTGCTCACACGGTAAAAATAAGGCTTTATTTTCTGCGTTTATGACAAACGTTTAATGGAACGTACCAAAACAGGACATGAAGTTATAAATAAAATCGTACGAAAAACTTGTGATATACAGTTATTATTCCTAATTAATAATTATTCAATATTTGATTTACCACATATATAATATGATAGGTCCATACATAGTGTTCCGCCTATATATACTGCGACTATCTAGAAACGTTTTACAAAATATTATTATATAGCAGTAAATTAATAACAATATAGTACTGAGATAACGTCACAGAAAATATAGTAAAACGAATAATCATGCTGCACAACTGTTACAGACGCAAAGATTGATACACTAATTATTAGAGATTATTATTATTATTATTATTATTATTATTATTATTATTATTATTACTAGAAAACTTGATACATTTCTTGCATTATCGTGATTGTGTTCTCCGTTTATAATAATTACATTTACATCCAATAACATCTATCAGATGTGGCAAAAACAAAATCACTCCTGTGTGGGAGGAAAAAAAAACATTTACCTACAACATTTACATTACATTTTAAAGCAAGTTTTGTAGTTGTACTATGGAGAGGTTAGTTAAACACTGCAAAGTTTTGAAATAATAAACATCTATGATGTTACTACACAGTTCATCACTGTAACAAGAACGAATGTCTAACGCTCGGCTTATACCGTTCGAGGATTTATTGCTCGCGACAGTTTTACCCATCATGTATGTGCGCTACCTATCGGATTATGCTATGAACTACTTGGCGCTCGAGCGAAAACGTCCGATGCAGACCTCTGGCTTAGACCCTACCTTACCATCCTTAAAAAAATCTTATTTGTGAAACACTCTGTATTAATTCCTTAGATTTCGTAGATGTCTTATGGCCTCATAGCTGCATGTCAATAGCCATATACTATTACACTGGTTATGTTTATAAATTAATGTACACGTTTGTGCGGGTTATCTGCCAGTTGTGGCCAGGCCTGCAGCAAACTGTGCATTCCCATCTGTCCAAGTAATGAAGCCCTCTGTTCTCGCTAGTAAGAAAATTAAGTGAAAATAACACACATCAGTTTCTGATTATTTTAATAAGGAGAAGTCTTTTGAAAATAATATGCAATTAGGTTATGATCATAATAATAAGGCGTGCTGAACATCTGTCGCAACAGTTTCTACAACAGTAATAATTGAAATTCGTACAGAACGCGTCTCAAATTACCCCACCAATTACAGAGCTGGGTCGCTGCAACACGTTTACATATGCAAAGTACTTGTAATGCTTCATGTAAAAGTGGTGCCCTTGTCTGTGTTCTTCTTTTTTGTGCGATTGAATTTTTTCATTTAGTTGCACGGAATTGAACTGTCTGTCAGTAGCCGCAAATCTTATTGAAGTATTCTTCAGTAAGTACTGTGCGCATATGGATCAGGCCAAAATTACAGTGATACCAGTTTTATTCTTAGGTTCAGAATCATTCGCATCAAAGATGTTGAAATATGTACGTTTCGGAAACTTCGCCTCTAACACAGGCCTTGTTTAGTTGTTTACTCAACAATCTGAAGACAAATTTTAGTCATAAGTGACACCAATAAGATATCACTCGAGGCAACTAAGCCAGGATAATGGGGTAGGATGGTCAGATCCTTTCCCCCTTCATTGTATACATCGCCGACTAGTAACATATGACACTGATCAGACTTCAGATTCATACAAACAATTGAGTTTTCTTAATAACCATAGTCCAAAAAATGTAAATTTGAGATATTCAGCATGTGGTGAGCGTATTGTAGCGGTCATCTATTGAATTAGTTGCTACTTACTTACTTACTTACTGGCTTTTAAGGAACCCGGAGGTTCATTGCCGCCCTCACATAAGCCCGCCATTGGTCCCTATTCTGAGCAAGATTAATCCATTCTATATCATCATATCCCACCTCCCTCAAATCCATTTTAATATTATCTTCCCATCTACGTTCTCGGCCTCCCTAAAAGTCTTTTTCCCTCCGGCCTCCCAACATACACTCTATATGCATTTCTGGATTCGCCCATACGTGCTACATGCCCAACCCATCTCAAACGTCTGGATTTAATGTTCCTAATTATGTCAGGTGAAGAATACAATGCGTGCAGTTCTGTGTTGTGTAACTTTCTCCATTCTCCTGTAACTTCATCCCTCTTAGCCCCAAATATTTTCCTAAGCACCTTATTCTCAAACACACTTAACCTATGTTCCTCTCTCAAAGTGAGAGTCCAAGTTTCACAACCATAAAGAACAACCGGAAATATAATTGTTTTATAAATTCTAACTTTCAGATTTTTTGACAGCAGACTGGATGATAAAAGCTTCTCAACATAATAATAACAGGCATTTCCCATATTTATTCTGTGTTTAATTTCCTCCCGAGTATTGAATTAGTTGTTAGTAAAAAAAAAAAAAAAAAAAAAAAACATTGCCCTATGTTATAGGAGTGTAAATTTTCAGTGATTATCATAAAGCAACCATAGTCCAAAGACTTTTTTTGTGAAAACAGCAATTGTTTAGGGCGATGGTAGCACTTACAAATATCACAGTCATATCATCTTGAAACATTTATCCATACAATTTTAAATTGTAGTGGATTGGCAGTACTGCTTCTTATGTACGCGGCAAAAGCCACCTTAGAGGAAAATACTTTAGAGCGTGAATTGTTGTATTAGTTATGGAGTCATCTTTAGGTGCAGAAGTAACCCCATAGAAGAAACGTAAGCAACGAAAGGAGAAGAAACAGGATATAATAAAGAAAAAGAAGATTATAGGAGAGAGACACTTCAGTCACAACAGAGTATTTTTTCTTAAAACAACCATTGTCCACAGTTATCTGCATTTACGATCCAGAGATAAAAAGTCCAATTTAAACTTCAAGGAGCTTTTCGAATAGAATTTATGTACTTCTGTTTTTTCAACGGGTGATGAGAGACAACTTCAAGGAACTTTTCGAATAGGATTTATATACTTCTGTTATTTCAACGGTTGATGATAGACAACTTCAAGGAACTTTTCGAATAGGATTTATATACTTCTGTTATTTCAACGGTTGATGATAGACAACTTCAAGGAACTTTTCGAATAGGATTTATATACTTCTGTTATTTCAACGGTTGATGATAGACAACTTCAAGGAACTTTTCGAATAGGATTTATATACTTCTGTTATTTCAACGGGTGATGATAGACAACTTCAAGGAACTTTTCGAATAGGATTTATATACTTCTGTTATTTCAACGGTTGATGATAGACAACTTCAAGGAACTTTTCGAATAGGATTTATATACTTCTGTTATTTCAACGGGTGATGATAGACAACTTCAAGGAACTTTTCGAATAGGATTTATATACTTCTGTTATTTCAACGGTTGATGATAGACAACTTCAAGGAACTTTTCGAATAGGATTTATATACTTCTGTTATTTCAACGGGTGATGATAGACAACTTCAAGGAACTTTTCGAATAGGATTTATATACTTCTGTTATTTCAACGGTTGATGATAGACAACTTCAAGGAACTTTTCGAATAGGATTTATATACTTCTGTTATTTCAACGGGTGATGATAGACAACTTCAAGGAACTTTTCGAATAGGATTTATGTACTTCTGTTACTTCAATGGTTGATGATAGACAACTTCCGGGAACTTTTCGAATAGAACTTCTGTTATTTTAACGGTTGATGATAGACAACTTCAAGGAACTTTTCGAATAGGATTTATGTACTTCTGTTATTTCAACGGGTGATGACAGACAACTTCAAGGAACTTTTCGAATAGGATTGATATACTTCTGTTATTTCAACGGTTGATGATAGACAACTTCAAGGAACTTTTCGAATAGGATTTATATACTTCTGTTATTTCAACGGGTGATGATAGACAACTTCAAGGAACTTTTCGAATAGGATTTATATACTTCTGTTATTTCAACGGTTGATGATAGACAACTTCAAGGAACTTTTCGAATAGGATTTATATACTTCTGTTATTTCAACGGTTGATGATAGACAACTTCCAGGAACTTTTCGAATAGGATTTATGTACGTCTGTTATTTCAACGGTTGATGATAGACAACTTCAAGGAACTTTTCGAATAGGATTTATATACTTCTGTTATTTCAACGGGTGATGATAGACAACTTCAAGGAACTTTTCGAATAGGATTTATATACTTCTGTTATTTCAACGGTTGATGATAGACAACTTCAAGGAACTTTTCGAATAGGATTTATATACTTCTGTTATTTCAACGGTTGATGATAGACAACTTCAAGGAACTTTTCGAATAGGATTTATATACTTCTGTTATTTCAACGGGTGATGATAGACAACTTCAAGGAACTTTTCGAATAGGATTTATATACTTCTGTTATTTCAACGGGTGATGATAGACAACTTCAAGGAACTTTTCGAATAGGATTTATATACTTCTGTTATTTCAACGGTTGATGATAGACAACTTCAAGGAACTTTTCGAATAGGATTTATATACTTCTGTTATTTCAACGGGTGATGATAGACAACTTCCAGGAACTTTTCGAATAGGATTTATGTACTTCTGTTACTTCAATGGTTGATGATAGACAACTTCCGGGAACTTTTCGAATAGAACTTCTGTTATTTTAACGGTTGATGATAGACAGCTTCAAGGAACTTTTCGAATAGGATTTATGTACTTCTGTTATTTCAACGGGTGATGATAGACAACTTCAAGGAACTTTTCGAATAGGATTTATATACTTCTGTTATTTCAACGGTTGATGATAGACAACTTCAAGGAACTTTTCGAATAGGATTTATATACTTCTGTTATTTCAACGGGTGATGATAGACAACTTCAAGGAACTTTTCGAATAGGATTTATATACTTCTGTTATTTCAACGGGTGATGATAGACAACTTCAAGGAACTTTTCGAATAGGATTTATATACTTCTGTTATTTCAACGGTTGATGATAGACAACTTCAAGGAACTTTTCGAATAGGATTTATATACTTCTGTTATTTCAACGGGTGATGATAGACAACTTCAAGGAACTTTTCGAATAGGATTTATATACTTCTGTTATTTCAACGGTTGATGATAGACAACTTCCGGGAACTTTTCGAATAGGATTTATGTACTTCTGTTACTTCGACGGGTGATGATAGACAACTTCAAGGAACTTTTCGAATAGGATTTATATACTTCTGTTATTTCAACGGGTGATGATAGACAACTTCAAGGAACTTTTCGAATAGGATTTATATACTTCTGTTATTTCAACGGTTGATGATAGACAACTTCAAGGAACTTTTCGAATAGGATTTATATACTTCTGTTATTTCAACGGTTGATGATAGACAACTTCCGGGAACTTTTCGAATAGGATTTATGTACTTCTGTTACTTCAACGGGTGATGATAGACAACTTCAAGGAACTTTTCGAATAGGATTTATATACTTCTGTTATTTCAACGGTTGATGATAGACAACTTCAAGGAACTTTTCGAATAGGATTTATATACTTCTGTTATTTCAACGGTTGATGATAGACAACTTCCGGGAACTTTTCGAATAGGATTTATGTACTTCTGTTACTTCAACGGGTGATGATAGACAACTTCAAGGAACTTTTCGAATAGGATTTATATACTTCTGTTATTTCAACGGTTGATGATAGACAACTTCAAGGAACTTTTCGAATAGGATTTATATACTTCTGTTATTTCAACGGTTGATGATAGACAACTTCCGGGAACTTTTCGAATAGGATTTATGTACTTCTGTTACTTCAACGGGTGATGATAGACAACTTCAAGGAACTTTTCGAATAGGATTTATATACTTCTGTTATTTCAACGGTTGATGATAGACAACTTCAAGGAACTTTTCGAATAGGATTTATATACTTCTGTTATTTCAACGGGTGATGATAGACAACTTCAAGGAACTTTTCGAATAGGATTTATATACTTCTGTTATTTTAACGGTTGATGATAGACAACTTCCGGGAACTTTTCGAATAGGATTTATGTACTTCTGTTACTTCAACGGGTGATGATGGAATACCTCAAGAAGCACAGGATAACGTATTTCGTACCGACATTGATCTAATGGAGCATTTGTCGTCAGTAAAAGGCGTAGAGTTTTCTATTAAGAAGGCACTTCTGACTTCCCCTCTCGGACAGTACGCGATTCCGCTCCAGGCCGCAGGAATGTGATATAAATAAAAGTCAAGTCCTATTTGGATGAAATGGATACTTCAAGTACGAAGTGCTGGGGGTTAAGAGATTCCTGCCTTAAAAAGATCACGGAGACCAATACAAATTGTTATGTAGGAGACATCCCTCTACTCAACTGACCAAAAACATGAACCACCAGGGATTTCGAAAATAATCCTGCGTGCGAGGATTGCAGCCGTGGGGTAGGAGCTGCCGGAGTCGAGTGCAAGAAGGACGCAAGTCTTATGCACCGGCAGCCAGGGCTGTTATCCGCTGAATGTCAAACAATTTTAGTTGCATCATGCTGTACAAGCACCACTGCAGTGGATAGCTATTTTGCCTGATGCAGGGTTGTTCTGCCTGTCTTCTGGTAGCCTTTCGCCTTACAAGATTATTCTGCCCAGGTCTTTACTTATGTGGGAAATGAATTATGAACTGCACTTGTAATTTCTGTAAAATCACAATTTTATTTTTCACATCTAGTATTGCTCCCTGTTATCTTTTTCACAACTCTTATTTTCTTTCCCTATACATAGACGTATCTCTTTGACGTGAAGTTTCCGATATTGATGGTAAATTAGGTCTTCTTGATAGTTTACAATAATTAGGCACCTTTAATATTATAGCTGCCGGAGCAGACTGATCTATAACTTCGACACATAGTCAGGTACAAACGAGTTTCTGTCAGAGAACCGGGTTCGAAGGAACGGTGTTTTCTCCTAATTTTAACTGTCTAATCCCCTTCCATCGTTCCGGCATCTCTTCCCACTTCACAGTCACAATGAACGTAGTGTAGAAGGCAAAGGGGAACTGTTGCATTGTGTTGTTTTCCTACTACACGAAATTCATATGATTTTTGAGGTGTACGATCATCGAAAGTATTAAATGTGCTGTTCTGGTTCTTTGTGTTATTATGACTGCATGAATTCTATGATGAATTAACACCCGCACGACAAGGGGTATCATAAACCACTTCTATTTGAATGGCCGAGTGGTTACGCTAGGAGACAGGTCGTGTGAAGACTGCTGGTGGGGTAGGCTATCATATTAGTCCCAAATTAATACTTTCCTCAGAAAAAAAATACATTTTCCCCTGAAAGTTAATAAGTATTGTTCAATGGATAAGTGCTATCCTTACGATTCTAATTTTCATTCTTATCATTGAAGAACCTGATAAGAAAAGATTTATGCCTTTATAGTTGTCAATGAAATAAACGGTTTTCTTGCAAATTAAATAAAAAGCCCAACACTTAACGTTATTTCCTGACATAGGAAGTATGGCAACCTACTGCAGTAACTGTGAGAGGAATCTTGTTATTCAGATCGAATTCGGGTGAGTCGGTGATGCGCTGTTGCCAAACTACGCAAACCTTCAGCCTAATTTTATAATTAATCATGCAGTTAATTACAGAACGAATAAGAGGTTTTTCTTTATTTTATTGCATTCATTTTTCCCTTCAATCTGCATAGTTATGTCACTTCAAAATTCAAGTGATATATATATTCTACTGTATATTGACTGAGCGAATCACCTCTTTAAGACACATCAAATATTTTCTACACACAAACAATTAAGGAATACTAAAAGGAGCCTTATTCAAGCCAAATAAAAAAGACCGTAAAGTTGTGGAATTCGAGCACTAACACACACAATGCGTCACCCTGGCAACGTTTTGCACATCAATGTGGTAGAAGGATATAGAGAGCAAGAAAAAGATGACGATGATGATTATTACAAAGAAAAAATAGAATGATTACGAAAATAATCAAAACGAAGAGAATAGAAGTGCTAGTATAACACAGGCGGATGTTGACAGATTCAGTCTGAACAATTTATTTATTTATTTATTTATTTATTTATTTATTTACATACTTATTTATTTATTCATTCATTCATTTATTTATTTATTTATATTGCTAGTAAGTTTGAAATGAATACAAATTAATAAATGCAATTAAAGATAAACTAGCCCACTCCTGAATGAGTAAGATTCGTGCTCAGGAGGGGATTCCAATACAGATAAAAATAAAATTAGAATTGAGAGAGAATGCAGATTAAATAGCGTTTGATATGTTTAATCCCAAACTATAAGTCCAATACCATTTTTTTTATTAATTTGGAGAGGATTCGTGGTTGAAATATTATTGGAATAAAATTTGTTTAATAATCTGCGACCTTGAGTCATGCTATGATAAAAGCTGCATTGGTTTTACATTTTGGTTCAGAGAAACGCAGAGAATTCCTATTTTTGGTTCTATATTTATGCATTTCTATGAAAATATTTTAATAAAATTAAATAATACATTTGTTTAATGTTGAAAACTTTGAAATGTTTAAACAACAATTCAGTTGGGTAATCGTTCTCCTTTTTTAAACAAATTTGTAATACTTTTTTCTGTAGTAAAATTAACGGATAAAGGTTGGATTTATAAGTTCCACCCCAACCTATAATACCATACATAAATATAGATTGAAATGATGCTAAATAAATTACACGTAAACAGTTAATTGACAAAATATTTCTTAGAATAACAAAGTAGCATAATGTTTTACTTAATTTATTACAAATATAATGAAATGATTATTCCATCTTAAATGATTATCAATAATTATACCTAAGTATTTAACCTCATTAACTTCATTAATAACTGAACAATTGCAATTTATATCGGAACAATCAGAATTATGCATTTTAATTTTTAGTATAGATGAAATTGGTTTATTAGGAAGCTCGCAATTAAAATATCCTCAAACATTCGTAATCGGATAGGCTCATAGGTGTTGTGCTTCACCATACTTTCAAGAATAGAGCCCCAAAGTTTTCAATCAATTGCAGTAGACTGCTTACAGAATTCTAAACTTCCTGTTTTCTAAACTGTCAGGGAATCAGTCGCGCCGAGTTTACTAATTTATAAACCGTGTTAACCAGGCAGTGTGGTTTTTTGACATACGGCGTTGTTGCACAGAGACAAACATTCGCTCTGCAGATATCGAGAGGGTGGATTTATTTCTCTGTATCAGTTGCAATCCCCACCCACCCCTATGTTTGTTTGACCCTCTACGATTGACCTCCAGGGAGAGAATTATGTACAAGAAGATAACGTGAATGAGGATGAAGGAAGGGTGGCTTTCTAACAGGGTGTTCCTATGGCAGTGCCCCACCCATGCTGACGGCCCTGTCTTGTTTCGCGTTCTGAATAATAGCGTACCTTCAGGAGTGGCTGCGTCCAAACCCGTCAACTCGAATCTCTTAATTTATTAAGGGGAGATGTAGGGCCAAACCGACCAAAAACCACATTTTTTACAAATTGCTCAGAAAGATATGACATAGTGTAGGGAATCTCTCCACAAAATTTTACAGCCCAAATGTTAATCTAAACGGGTTTCACTCAAGGAGAATCACAGAGTAGTTCGAGGAAAAAAGATTGGAGAGGGACTTGGACTAGAAAATATTTGTAAAAATTATTCATCATCAGGATTTTGAATAATTGATATACCGGTACCAATTCTTTCGTGTGCTGTAAGCAGTGCCTGTTGTTGTTGTTTAAGGCAAAAAAATAATTAATTATGTGGCATGCATATTAGCCTTAACGACTTTTATCCGCAGGATCTAATTTTCAATAAAGAAGGAACATTTTCTCAGAAACTATTTGAGATAAAGTAATGAAATTTTGCACAATCCCTTATTATTGCATAATGCAAATTTCCCTGCAGAAAATTTGTTTTTAGGTTTGTTTATAAAGAACTTTACTTTGGCAAGGCAATGATATTTAAAATAAAATATTACATTTTTTAAATTTATTAAAAAAAAAACAATTGAATTTTTAAAATTCTCTCTGCAAGTATTTGTTAAATATAATGTAGAGCAAATGTGTACAACATTTCAGAACCATATCTTTAACACATCTTTCTGAGAAAAATGTTCCTTATATTTTGTGATATCAGGTTAGGCTAGGTGGGTTCGTAATTAGGCTTCCTGACATAAGTTATTGTAATTAAGTATCATAATAGAGTCAGTCATTGTAAATGCCTGTACCTCATTTCAGATGAATAGCTAAATCATTGTGGGATTAGTGATTAATTATATATAACAGTGTATTTGAGACTATGTCTCCCCTTGAACCACATTGGAAGAATCTGATGGTTGTCAACGCATCCTGTCCCGTGCTGCACAGGGCTAACCAGTTGAACTAGTGCTGTAGTGTGCAGATACTCGTACACGTTGGCAGCAAGGCAGGGAACAGAAATGTGTACTTATGTTGAAGCAGAAGTTACAACTATTGGAACGGTTTAAAAAAGGTGAATCAATCAGAGCCATCCCTCAAGAATTTGACATTTCGGTCATAACAGTGCATAGGATAAAACAAAATTCATCTAAATACGAGGCATTCTGTAGTGATTATAAGAAGCTTTGTTATTATCAGTTGATTGTAGGATGAAAATACAGCTTATTTTGTGTATTTCCTAAATTTAATCAATAAGGATGATTTATGTTCTCTCTTGAAGGGTATAGGCCTACACCATTTTAAAATAATTTAGTACACAAACACAACTATTACATGAAATGCTCAATAAGTTTTCGTAGCTCTATTCTCTTCGACTCTAATCAACAATAACAAAAATGCAGGTTACCAGGCGACGATAGAAAAGAAAGGATGCGAAAACAAATGAATGTGGTGTATAAACAATTGAATGCTCTTTCGTATTCAAGTATAAAAATATAGGGGTGCCATTTGAAATTTCAAAGTGGGAGTGGCTGGGGGTGGGAGGTGAAATCTAAAATGCAATTAAGCCTTGTTTAAGACTTCTCCTTTGATATCTAAATTTACGTGTTTTTTGGTTTAAATTGAATTCAATTTAATTAACTAGTTATTTAGTGGGAAGTTTTGAAATGAAAGCCCCGTATGTAGATACATTGAGAGAGTTTTTCCTCCAGAAGTTTGTTTTATGTTTCAGATGTATCACGTATATTATACTTAATGACGGATTTGTTTTGTTATATATTTTGCATATACTACAATATATTATTTAAAATTATGTACGTTAATTATTTATGTTTCGGTCCGCACACCATAAAAACATTGTACAGCCCTTATGTTTACCAATGTCCGCAGTACTCCGTAGAAAGACAGCGTTCGTACCTCGTCTCGCACACGGACCATTGCTGCGTCTATTTGTGGAGTTCCACTGTACTTCAGGGCAAAAGACGTTCTCCATTTTCGTATTAATAAAAATGGCAGCTGCCTACTGATTACTTTAGTAGGCATACTTTTCACTGGAAATGATAACCCACACTGAATGAAGTCATGGATGGATGGATGAGAGATAGAGTCTGTCTGTTTGTCTGTGTGGGGGTGGGGATGGCTCCTACACTTAAAAGCGTAGTTAAATAAAACAGTACTATTAAGTATAGAACAGAATAGCTGAACTCTCACATACAGGCAGTGAAACTAAAACTATTATGAAGCTCGCCACAGTGGGAAGAGTATAAAATGCTTTGTTGTGTGATTGCATTAAGTCCTTATTCCCTCTAGCTAAAGATTTTCTGCTTCCACGGCCTCCCTTCGTATCATAATCCTACCACCGACAGTGTGACAAACGAACGCCGTGCGAAGTCAAGATGTGTGCCTTGTATTAAGCGATTTTTCGTTGTTATTGTTCGGTACGCGGGTTTAGTGTTGGGGTGTGGGTACTAACTTCATTAAGAAGTCAGAAATCGAGCAGGAAGCGAAATTTATATTTGGAGTACGATTACTGCACATAACGACGGATTTTGTAGGCTGATTGGACCGATTATAAGAGAGATTACGTTGTTAGTATATGAGGAAGACCGCAAAATAAATGACTTGGAAAGAATACGCGGTAAAACTAGAAGAACTTAGAAAGGGCTGGAGACGCTAATGAGATTTGGTACACTTATGACTACCCACATCAATGCACGAATCAGATATAAACATCAGAAATGAAATTTTCAAGACTTGTGAAAGAATATTCTACAGTAGGCATACCCAACCGGGGCAATTCTAGCCTTCAAATAAGATGCTGCATTGAGTAGAATATCTTTTATGCGTGTCTGCATGGCATTCTGAGATTCTACGTCACTGTTGCACTCGTCTGAAGGCTAGATTTACCCCGGATGGGCAGGCCTGTTCTACAGCAATATGTTATGGAGACATAGGAAATGAACTACACCTTTTCCAGAAAAGATAATTCACAAAGCGCCAATTTTATTTCAGACTAGCCGTACCCGTGCGCTCCGCTGCACCTGTTAGAAATAAATATAAAGTAATTACATAATTAAAATAGGACATTTGATCCAGGGAACATTCGTGTTTGATATAAGGATAAATCGTTTATTATGTTACGTAATTTAAGTTGTATTTGCATAATTAAAATGCGATCATTTTGATCCAGAGACCACTCATTTGGTCATAAAAATTATTTTAGGAAATACAGGAAACGAATGTACAGAATAGCCTATCAAGTTTTCTGTGCATAAGAAGCTATTTTAATCTTACCTGTCCTCAATTCACTCAGAAGTTACTGTAATAACATTATAGCATTATGTCCATACAGAGAAACTACACTTTCCAATGGTGAAATAATAATTAATTATACAAATCGGTTAATTTAGCTTCCGATATTGCTTCATACAAACACAGAAACATTTTCTGTAGGCTATGATTCATAGCGTTCGATTGTTGTTGACCAATGCCCCTTCTAGACGAAGTCATTTGTTTATTTCATTACACGGCCATAGATGGCAGTTATTTTAATTTTAAAACTCATTTATCTCATTAAATATCAGTCCTGTCAAAATTTTTCAAAGAATAAAACTTATCGGAAATGATTTTTAAAGAAATTTTTGTTATGTAATATTTTTCATAAAAATCAATAATAAGCCAGATATTTCGATTTATTTAATTCAGGCCCCCTTATAACCCCCCTTTTAAATAATGTATTTTGAATGTCATATAGCCAAAAATCTAAGTTACAACGAACTTAATTTATATTCCAATTTTCATCGAAATCCGTTCAGCCATTATCGCGTGAAAAGGTAACAAACATACAGACAGACAGACAGACAGACAGACAGACATACAAACAAAAATTTCAAAAAAGCGATTTTCGGTTTCAGGGTGGTTAATTATATATTTTAGGACCAATGATTTTTGGAAAATCGAAAATTACCAGAAAAATTTCTGCTACAGATTTATTATTAGTATAGATTAATCAAATGAATTTCAGAATAGTTCGCATGTAGGCCTAATTCATATTGTGCACCTGAAATTCTGAAAGGGTCAACCTTATTTCAAAAAACTTTAATTGTAAACCAGAAAACAGCATTGTCATGTAATTCAGATTATGCACTTAATATCCTGAAAATACTATTTATTGGTAGTCATGACAACAGTCTGTTTTGTTTTACGAGATCCTGATCATATGTAACTTTAATAAAAAATAATAAATGTTTGGAATTAATGTTGAAGCATTCTGTTTTCTGAAGTGCATCTTATGATTTCTGATTTAGCTACAATTAAAGAATATTAATTACATCTGACCTTTTCTCAAATTCAAGTGAAAAATCTGAAATACAATTGCTATCTTACTAATAAACCGTACATAATTTTTATAAGAGACTTATTCCAATGTGTAACTCCTTTTTAAGCGTTGTATATAGAGACAAAAATGGCCGTCTCTCTAACAGCTGTTCGCATCGATTGTCATTTTATTATGATTATTGCCTTGTAACCACAGAGCAACAAATCAAAGAACATACAATTATTGCAATAATATTCTGTAGCTGTACTCTTTGATCAAAATATAGTGTGGTAATCGATCAGGCCTAGTTATACTATCGATACTTAGCGCGGCACACTAGCGCGCACTATCGGATGCAATAAATTTGTCCCCGATTAAAATATATGGCACCGAAATTCCGTTCAGTGAATCAGTAAAGAATCTAGGTATTTATATGGATAAAAGTTTAAATTGGAACATTCAAGTTGCAGAAACCTGCAAAAAAGTATTCTCATTAATCCACTCGTTTAGGCGATTGAAGAATTTTCTACCCTTTTCCATGAAAAAAATGTTAGTGCAAACACTCGTGATGCCCCACTTCGATTACTGTGATGTTCTGCTTACTGACCTAAGCGTTACTTCGGCGCAGAGACTACAACGTGTTCATTATATGTGCGTCCGTTTCGTTTGCAATATTCGCCGGGCTGATCACGTAACACCATCCCTCGAAATGTTGTCCTGGCTCCGTCTAGAAGATCGTAGGAAAATCCACTGTCTTTCCCTTCTCTTTCACATATTGCATTTCTCCACTCCTGTGTATCTTGCGTCTCGTTTTCAAAATTTATCCACCCATCATAACCTAGACACACGATCACAACACTCCTCAATATTATCCATTCCCTCCCACCGAACATCCTCATATTCATCTTCTTTCACTGTGGCTGTTCCTCGACTTTGGAATTCCCTACCGAGTAATGTCAGGGACTGTCAGACATCAAACCAATTTAAGATTAGAATAACGAAATATTCTTCTAACAATTTTTTGTTAACAATAATAGCTGTTTCAGGTTTCTCAATGTTTAATGGTCATATATATCACAGATAAATATCTAAATTATCTCATTATTATTATTATTATTATTATTATTATTATTATTATTATTATTATAACTATTTCTTACCAATGTTTATTATTATCACACTAACATTACTTATCCAACTTTCATTATTTACTTTCATGTTGTTTTATGGTCTAGATATTAATGTAATAACTATGTAACCAATTGTATTCAATTGGAATTAGAGTCTGGCTGGGCGGAAGGGAAGGCCTACTGGCCTTAGCTCTGCCACATTAAATAAATAAATAATAATTATTAAAGAAACTCCGTTATCCTGTTACCTTTCGTAGTAAAATAATGACGAAACTATGACGTAGTTCTAACAGTTGTATTGTTATATACGACGTATATAGTGATTATTAGCCAGAAATTTACACCTTAGGGCCTACTTATAAACGAGTATAAGGCAGTTAAAAGTCTGTGTAAGAGTTTTTATTAGTAAGACTGTTGAACTTTTCTGAATTATTGCAGCTGAAAAAGTTGCAAGTGCTCAGGTCCCAAAGTAATGTAATATAGAATTGAATGGAAAAATGATGTTACGCCTATACTCTCGTGTAGAATTCGCGAGTCAACACTGTTCTATGTTCTAGAAAATACTTAAGAAGATGGAGGATCAGATGGTGAAGCCAGAGCGGGAATTTAAACTTATTGTGCGGAAATATAATTATGAACTTATGCTAGTATAAAACCCGAGAATATAAATACGTATACTATCTAAAACAAAACAATGCAGTGGTGAAATGAAAATAACGGAATCGGAAAGGAAGATATGAAGTTCCCTATAAATGAAAAAGGATAAAGTTTCCAATTCACGTTTTCAGCTAGTAAGATCAAAAGAGGCGTTTTGCAGGACAAAGGTTATAGTCAGAACTACATAAATAGCTTTTCAATAGAAGTACCGGCCATAAAATTGACAAAAATTGCTAAGATCACATATCCACGATACTTCAAGTAGTGACAACTACGTCAATGCAATTTTTTGTAATATGTGAACTTATTCTTTGATAAGTTGTTCACAAATCGTACTCAATTTACAGTAATCCATTTCTATAAGAAATAAATTATATCCTTCTCGATATATGTAGCATGTAAGCGAAGTGAAAATAAAAGTTGACATTGATACAACAAGACTTCAATTTGCATGTTCAACGTGAGCCTTGTAGTCCACTTCGGTTGAAATATTTCAGAATGTTAGTACTGATCTGTTTGATGATTGATTGCAGCTTAGCATGTAAATAGCGGATCCCAGTCTATCGATATGTTTTAAGGAGCACGTGTTTCCTATTTCCTGCCTTTAAGAAATACCATGCGGTTTATTGCCGAATATTTCATGATTTTTTAGAGAGTGTATTTATTTATTTATTATACTCCAATTTTACAGAGAACCCTATTTTACCTGAGATAGGTATGTTAGGTTTATAAATACATAATAATAATAATAATAATAATAATAATAATAATAATAATAATAATAATAATGATAATAATAATAATAATATGATATTGATTAATGAATTCTCCTATTGAATTAATCTTACGTTTCAATTATGAAATTAATACAATTTTACACAGCTATAAATTCAGCAAATCTCTACAAAGTTTTATAATTTATACACATGAATGAATGAAATGCAATGAGATGAAATTAAATACTAAAATACAATCTTATATTTCAATTAACAAGTTTCATTAAATGTATACTATTTTTTAACCTAAGCAAATAACTAATCCTAATATTCACTAGAATGTAGTTTAAATTTCTGTGGGTTGAAATCACTGAAGACGTTACACAGTTTTCCGTTAAACATTGTTGTTACAAGCAGTTTATAAATTTTATACAACACATTTATCGTGAATCTATTTTAGATTATTATCCTAATTTATTTCTATCAACTGTTAATTTAAATATTTTTAGCAAAATAGGGTAAACTAGGGTCTGTTGGACAGTCGGACACGTTGGACACTCTGTACTTTAACGTGTTACCACGCCACTTGTGGGCACCACATTCTGCTATAAATCAATGACGGAAGTAGCCACGAGTGGGACTACTTCCGTCATTGTCTTCTAGCAGAATGTGGTGCCCACAAGGGGCATGGTAACACGTTAAAGTACAGAGTGTCCAACATGCCCGACTGTCCAACAGACCCTAGTTTACCCTATATAAGAAAAAAAACTATTAAAAAATTAATAATTCAGTGGATATATACAAATTTTATCATGTGTTCAGATTACAACTTTTGTGAACGTAATTTACATATCTCATAAAATCTTGATAACAGCATTTATTTCGGAACACTTGTATTGGTGGGGAGTACTTGGTATCGCACCTGTCTGATCGACAAACTAGTTCTAGACGTTGCAGTTCAAATTTGTGACACTCAAATAACAAATGCTGGACTGTTTGCAGGGAGTCATCACATGCACAAATATTTCCACCTTCTGTTTCTATCTTGAACCTTTCGAAATAGCTACCAAACGTGCCATGTCCAGATAAGAACTGAGTAAGAACAAAGTCTGGCTGCATTAACTTAGAATTTACACTATCGTAAATCGTAGGAAAGTATAATTCCCTAGTTGAAGCTCCCTTTGTGCTGTGAACCCAGTATTCATTTCATTCATTAATTACCCGTTCTTTTAAACGCTTCTTCACATAAGACATAGGGCATTTTGTGTACTTAAACTCCAGATCCGAGAGAGTTTTTAGTTATCTCGTATATTTCACAATCTGTTGAAAGTGTGTGATGAAAACCAGTTAGCTTCTATTGCTCAGTTTTCAAAGACAGTTGTGGGAAGCTACGCGACAGTTCGACAGTTTTACCTTCTATTTTAATTGTTGTACACAACAGATCGAAAGACCAATCAACATTGATTCTGCATCTCTCATCGTACTGTTATAGTAATAATGTTCTTCATCTTTATAATGATTAAATTTTATGTAACTGCCATTATCGGAAACAGTGTCAAAATCGTCCGATATCATCCCATGCGTATACAACGTATATAGAGTTCACCGCTGTGGAGTAGCGGTTAGCATATCTGACCGTGAAATGAACGGAACCGGGTTCTAATCCTGGTTGGAAGAAGTTACCTGGTTGAGATCTTTTCCGGGCTTTTCCATTAACCCAGCGTTTCTCAAACTATGATCCGCGGACCACCTGTGGTCCTCGAGGTCTGCCCTTGTGGTCCTTCAAAAAAGACAGAAGAAAAAATAAAATTCAAACGAATTGCGTATCACACTATAGCTGAAAATCTCAGAGTTTGGAAAAGACACATGGCAATCGAATTTCACTTTTTCTCCCAGTACTGACATTTTATGAAATTTATTGTCCTACTCGTCTATCGGATTCCCACTCTACTCTCAGCAACAAAAGAGGGATTTAAAGCACTGTGAACGTGCACATCCCGCGTCTGTAACCCAGCCAGGGACCACCCGAATTCATAACAGAGGATCAAAGTACCGAATCTTTTCATGTATTTATGACTTTCTTAATAGTTTTGCTGACCCTGTGTATGAAGATATTAATATCAGTGATTCCAGTGCCATTAAAGAAACATCTAGTCCTGTTCAAAGAAAAAATACTTTCGTAAATATTACAAGAGTTATTTGTAACTTGGATTTACTTGGTGTGGCAATGAGAGTGAACCAAAACCTCGGTGCGTTGTTTGTTACAAAGTGCTTTCAAACGAGTATATGAAACCCGCGAAATTGAAACGGCACGTACAAACGAAACACGCAAGTGTAAAAAGTAAAACTTTAGCAGTCTTACTAATAAACCGTGTATAGTTTTTATACTAGACTTATGCAGAGTTGAGACAGAAAACTTTACTAATAAACCATGCATAAGCAATGGATGTATAAACAGGCTGTAACTATACAATGGGAATTGCTTTGCAATAGTTATATACACGAAACCCCTTGTCTAAGCGATGTATATAGAGAAAAAATGGCCGCCCCTCTAACAGCTGTTCGTATCGACTGTCATTTTATGATGATGGTTGCCTAGTAACCAAAGAAGAACAAACCAAAGAGCACAGAATAATTAGAATAATATTACTGTAGCTTGTACTCTTTGACCAAAGTATAGCATGGTAATCGATCAGAGCAGTTGCACTATCGATACTTAACACGCCACACTAGAGCGCTCTACCGGATGCAATAGAGAACCTCAGATATTGTATTATCTTTCGTAACGAAGTAATGACGAAACTATGACGTAGCTGTGTAACAGTTGTACTGTTATACACTACGTATGTAGTGATTATTAGTAAGGAATTTACACACGACTTATAAACGAGCTACTCATTGTATAAGACAGTTAAACGACTGTATATAGAGTTTTTATTAGTAAGACCGTAGAATTATTAATGTGAGTACCAACATTTATTTATTTTGTTAATTAATAAGTTAAGGGTCATCCAAACTCTAACAGCCTTGAATTATTAAAAAAACGAAAATAAATTTTCTTCTATTAACATTAACTTAATTAGTTAATTCTAATATAAAATTAATTGAAATAAATTAATTTTAATTAATTAATTCTATTTTAAAATATAGGTATACTGGTATTAAAATATGCTACATAAATGATAAATTTCCTTTCAAAGGGAACAAGAGTAAGGTGGTCCGCCGAACTGTTCTGATTTAAAAAGGTGGTCCCCACTTCAAAAAAGTTTGAGAAACTCTGCATTAACCCATTAAGAGCAAATGCTGGGTAACTTTCGGCGCTGAACCCTTGACTCATTTCGCTGGCACTTCACCCAGACGCTAGATAATCATATCTGATAAAGCGTCATAAAATAAACCACTTAAAAAAACCATGCGTGCATACGAATTCATTCCAGCAAGTATAGGCTTCCCACTAACAGTGGGTATAATTTATATAGGATAGTTCATGCATTTAAATGAGTAAAGCCAGTAACAATAATTAACGTAATGAAAGCTTATAATAACTAAATATGAAAATAGACTAATGAGGTAATGAGACGAACGATTGGGCACATGAGGTAAATATTGAATAAATTGATTACGATCTGTCAATTTAGAGAGAACAATCATATTAATTACGACCGCGTGCGAGCAGCTGCGCAAACACGGTTTTCGGCAGCCGACGCAATTAGTTGTACCCTGCTCTAATTGCGCGGAGTGTGAGGCAGGCAAATGGCGCTCAAGGTGGCAATTTTAGCGCCAGGAAAGCGTCAGGTGCCGGCGCTATCACTGCACCCTACTCAGTTGATGACGATGGTTCCAATCAAGTAGATTGCATCCCCTGCAATGTTTATGCCTTCCTGTCACGCAACAGACACCCCAAATGAAGGCGTTACCTAGTTACAAGCGAAGGAGAGCGACACGTTGTGTGTGTAGCCGCTAAATCAGACTAGCATTGCTCTGTCAGAATTGCGTCATGCCTTGAAGTGACTTCATTTTATTTGCAAGAACGCCATTACAGATTTGTAGCGAATTGTGTACTTGCCAGAGCTGCATCAAGTCTTTGTACTGGCTTTATAGGAACTACATTAGACTATGTCTTTGCAGAAACGTTTTATATTTTTCTAAATCACATCAAGTCTTTGTTCTGGTTTTATATTTTTGTACGAATTACATTAGACTATGTCTTTGCAGAAAAGTTATATATTTTTCTGAATTACATCACGTCTTTGTGCTGGTTTTATATTTTAGTACGAACTACATTAGACTATGTCTTTGCAGAAACGTTTTATATTTTTCTGAATTACATCAAGTCCTTGTGCTGGTTTCATATTTTTGTAGGAACTACATTAGACTATGTATTTGCAGAAACGTTATATATTTTTCTGAATTACATCACGTCTTTGTGCTGGTTTTATATTTTTGTACGAATTACATTAGACTATGTATTTTCAGAAACGTTTTATATTTTTCTGAATTATATCAAGTCTTTGTGCTGGTTTCATATTTTTGTACGAATTACATTAGACTATGTCTTTGCAGAAACGTTTTATATTTTTGTACGAAGTACATTAGACTATGTATTTGCAGAAACGTTATATATTTTTCTGAATTACATCACGTCTTTGTGCTGGTTTTATATTTTTGTACGAAGTACATTAGACTATGTATTTGCAGAAACGTTATATATTTTTCTGAATTACATCACGTCTTTGTGCTGGTTTTATATTTTTGTACGAAGTACATTAGACTATGTATTTGCAGAAACGTTATATATTTTTCTCAATTACATCACGTCTTTGTGCTGGTTTCATACTTTTGTACGAAGTACATTAGACTATGTATTTGCAGAAACGTTATATATTTTTCTGAATTACATCACGTCTTTGTGCTGGTTTTATATTTTTGTACGAAGTACATTGGACTATGTATTTGCAGAAACGTTATATATTTTTCTGAATTACATCACGTCTTTGTGCTGGTTTCATACTTTTGTACGAACTACATTAGACTATGTGTTTGCAGAAACGTTTTACATTTTTCTGAATTACATCAAGTCTTTCTTCTGGTTTCATATTTTTGCAGGAACTTCATTAGACTATGTCTTTGCAGAAACGTTTTATATTTTTCTGAATTACATCAAGTCTTTGTGCTGGTTTTATATTTTTGTACGAAGTACATTAGACTATGTATTTGCAGAAACGTTATATATTTTTCTGAATTACATCACGTCTTTGTGCTGGTTTTATATTTTTGTACGAAGTACATTAGACTATGTGTTTGCAGAAACGTTTTACATTTTTCTGAATTACATCAAGTCTTTGTGCTGGTTTTATATTTTTGTACGAAGTACATTAGACTATGTATTTGCAGAAACGTTATATATTTTTCTGAATTACATCACGTCTTTGTGCTGGTTTCATACTTTTGTACGAACTACATTAGACTATGTCTTTGCAGAAACGTTTTATATTTTTCTGAATTACGTCAAGTCTTTGTTCTGGTTTTATATTTTTGTACGAAGTACATTAGACTATGTGTTTGCAGAAAAGTTTTACATTTTTCTGAATTACATCAAGTCTTTCTTCTGGTTTCATATTTTTGCAGGAACTTCATTAGACTATGTCTTTGCAGAAACGTTTTATATTTTTCTGAATTACATCAAGTCTTTGTGCTAGTTTCATATTTTTGTACGAATTACATTAGCTATGTCTTTGCAGAAATATTATATATTTTCCTGAACTATATCATTTTTTTACGTGACTTGATACTTTTATACAGACCTGGCCACTTTATTATAATCACTTAATAATATTGTGTTTGCTGTTAATAATGATATTTACTCCTTCTCAACATGATGTGTTGGTAATATTTCCACTATTTCATAAGCACTTATGGCCATGTTAATTGTTAACTTTCTTTAATAAATTTTTCTCCAAGTAAAGCGTGCTTCTCTCTCTCTGTCTGAAACGTTTAGACCTACTTAGTGGAGTGTCATGTCCCTCGTTATTTTAAAAATCTGTTGACTACAAGTTAAATAAGTGTATTAACTGATTGGAGTTTTTTTTAATATGTGGATTAGTAAATTTTGTCATGGATAAAGTGAGTGATCATTAACCCTACAAAAAAACTGGAATTCATTGATTAATAGTTTTCTCCCAACACTGCAAACTCAACATTCCCCAGTTTTCCCATTTTCTACCTTCCTCTTAGTGTCCGCATATGATGCATATATCTTAATGTTTTCCATCTCCTGATAACTTCTTCTGCCACGAACGTTTCTCCCGTTGACCATTTCTTCCAATGCATCCTTCAGAAGGGTGTTTCTTCTCAGCCAGTGACCAAACCAATTTCATTTTCTTTTCCTGATCAGTTTCATCATCATTCTTTCTTCACCCACTCTTTTCAACACAACTTCATTTCTTATTCTGTCTGTCCATTTCACAAACTCCACTCTTCTCTTAATTTTGTTGTAATGCCCATGTTCGTGCTCCATACAATATTACACTCCACATAAAGCATTTCACTAATCTTTTCCTCAGTTATTTTTTTTCCAAAGATCCGCAGAAGATGCTCCTTTTTCTATTAAAAGCTTTCTTTGCCATTGCTATCCTCCTTTTGACTTCCTGGCAGCAGCTCATGTTACTACTTGTAGTACACCCCAAGTATTTGAAGCTGTCCACTTGCTCTACTGCCTTATTTACAATTTACAAGTTTACCTTCTTTATTTTACTTCTAATAATGATGCTCTTCGTTTTGTTTGCATTTATCTTCATCCCATACTGCTCGCAGCTGTCATTTAGGCCTACATCCAGTTGCATATCCCTTACTATCAGCTGCTCTTCTACTAACAACACCATATCATCAGAAAATCTTATGCAATTCATTCTTCTTCCTCCTGCTATCACACCTCTTATGTTCTGAAAACAAAGCTGGAATATTAGCTTTAATTCTTAATACAATTTTATCACAAAGGCAAATAGCAGATAAAATGTAACATCATTGTCACCATCATTGGTGCTATATCATAACCATTACCGTCACAGCAACATGACATCATACCGTTTGTGTCACCATGTTATTGTTTTCCAGTCGTTGGTTCACTGTAATTCTGTCTTCTCTTCCATCACACACACGGTTTCTCTACGTATGGTTGGAAATCTGTTTCTGAATACTTTGTACACATCCATTGTCTCTCTCTCTCCATGTGACTTCTATTACCCGGACGTATTCTGTGTAATATTTTTATTTTTTTCTCTCAGCACAAAAGATTCACTTCTGATAACTGACATTACACCTGCTAGTAGTCGCGGCAGTGCATTCCAGTTGGAACGTGTCCGCTGGTACTAGGGACAAATTCGTTAGCACCTTAAACAGCAGTAACGGCGGAAGTTCTGTGTGGAGGCATTTTTATTAAGCTGCGGTTATGAAGGTCTTATTTACGGCGTCGAGTGCACATTTCATGACACCATGTATACGCAACAAATGATCGTAGATTAAAAATTCTTTTTTTTTTTTCGTAGTTCTTTAAAGCTTGCTGGTGTACAATTCCACATACACACACGTTCGAAACTCTGGCTTCAATTTATGTATATCTTAAATTGTAACAATAAAATTCGGTTTAAGGAACCTAAGGCTTCCAAATGCTTGAAATAATGCAGTAGAATAATCCAGCATGACCAGCTGAACACAATAACAGATGACCAAATTTGGCGAATGTCCCGTTTGTGCAATGGTACATTTTTGGTTTTGAAATAAGCTACAAGACTCAGTTCCCATGGAATCTCTAACTTTCCTTCCCAGCCAGATCATCGGCGATGGCGAAACACACGTGTGGAGCATATTTTTTTATGAGTTATCTGGTTCGCAGTATTTTAAAGAAAATTGTAATAATTGAATCAAAGCAGATGCTTCGCATATTTTTGAACGAATTTGCCTTTTATACAGCATTTACATTTCTGTACGCTTCAACATGACTACGGTATTGATCGTGGTTTGAAAAATGGGAGATATATTCAGGAGATCAACATTTCGCATAAAATAATTTTTTATTTATTCATCTGCTAATTTTGAACAAAGTTTGTATAGAAAAAAATCGATGTAATGTTTCCTTGAAGTGTCACTTGGAAGGCATGTAGAAACTAAACTGTTTGTACGAGAAGTAAGAACACAGACTTTCATTTTATGCATTGCACACAAATAATATTTTTGAAATCTAGCTTCAGTTACCAATCTTAGAATGCAGGCTTTCACGGCCGGCGTCTTAGAATCGGTGTTATCCGGGCTAAAGGGCCGTGGCCTGCTGCAACTGTTGTTACCATAGTTTTGTCCAGTAGCGGCTGGTGATCGAAATCCTCGGTGAGGCCAGATGCAACTAGTTTAAGTGCCTCCGACAGGACATGCTTATTAATGATATGAATTATTATTATATTATTAATATTATTATTACTGTATTATTGTTATTATTATTAGTCTATTATTATTATTATTATTAATGAAAAATAATAATTTTATTCACCAAATAAACTGTTATACTGTGAGTTTCAGTGATTGTTTCAGTGTGATGAAGCAACCCACATTATGTGTTGAAATTCCCCTTTCTTTCTTTTCTCTTTATTTTTTTTTCCTTTGACAGCAACAAACAAGGCCAACAGAGAAGTTTATTTTGCACCACATTACCACTTAATCATTTATGTTACCCATACCAGGATGCAATAGAAACTCACGTTTTAAGATTATCTGTTAGAAAAATTGTCAGCGATGTCGTAGGTATCTCGGTAGGCTCTCTCTTTATTTAAAACTTCCTTTCTTTCAATATTATTTCTTCTCGAAAAAGGACACTCTAACAATGAATTAACTACACCAGCATTATTTCTCGCATTTGTTTCTGTTTTTATATTTTCCCGAAATAGCCTACACAACAACATTCGCCCAGATTCACTACTGTACTACGAAGTACAATAGTACAACACTGTCACTTAAGTCATAAACTAAGACATAAGGGGAGAGAATAGTGTGGGTCTCTGCCAGACAAAGAGCAGGAATTTTTGTTATTTATGGCCTATTTAGGAAGACAAGTCACCATTGCTATTCCCACCCCACTTTACCCTTGAGGCCGGCCCATAGTTGGGAGGAGTGAAACCCGAACAGGCCACTAGGCCAGACGAAATGTGCCTCAGCTGCAACATTTCAAGCTCAAACTCAAACCCCGCGAAAACACGCGAAATGCAAAAGCCAGACCCGGCACGAGCGATCCTGGCCTCAGGAACAAATTTGATTGCGAAACACGTCTATATACATCACAACATTTTCAAATGCTTCTACAGTGATATAGGCTTCATTCAAATAACTAATACATTATATAAAAACACAAAATTTGATTTCAGTTAGGTCAAGTGACTGAGGCCCGGCCTCACTTGCCTCAGTCAATCAGCCGCCACTGGTGTGGCATCAAAACTCAGACATGATGTGTTCACTCTAAGTAAGTCTGCTTATGTGGTTAAGGTGAAAATGTATTTAAAATTTCTTGAATTTATTTCTGAAAATCCTTATCGCATTATTATCAAAACTACTACAACACAGCTGCAAAAAGTCTCGTTACCGGGAATTGTAGAAGCTACAGTTGTTTGCACAAGCCTGAGAAGGGCCCAAGCCTGCTTGAGAAGCACAAGCCCTTCTGAGACAGAATCTGAAGGAGTTCTGAGTTTTGTACACATTATAGGACGCGAGCGCTGTAATGTTGACCACTGACTGGTGTGTTATTAACAACCGGTTCTCTTCCAAATTCAGTGAAAGTGGCATCCGGCCGTCCGCAGAGTTAAGCCCAGACCAATTAAATCCTCTTTCAAGATATACTAGATAAATATCGACTCATTAAAACTTTGAATTATTTTGATCCACGAGAACAAGTTCTGTGGGGAGGCTACAAGCTTATTGACTCATTAACACGGTTAGCGCTAGCATCTGTTAGCCGCTGCCTAGTTTGTATTGTCAATATCATAAAATTTATAGCCGCGAGTGAGTTTGTATAAAGTTTATAGATAATAAAAACAAATAGGACCTGTTAAAGCCGACCTACAAAATTGTATGCCCTGATCTGTGAGGTACTTAATATTATGCTAATGATAACCCCATAAACTATTTTATGTTACATTAATAAAGTCAAGTTCTTACTGAATTCTACTCCTAAACGTGTTTTGTATCGACGTTTCGGATTGTCGTATTCAGGAAGAAGAAGTTTTGTGTGCGGCCTAAAAGTCACGAATAAATAAAATGATTTCTGACTTTCTTGTTTATCCTCGTCACTAAAGGATTTTGTTCTTCATTCTATTCCTGGCTGAAGTTTCTGTTTATTCCTAAGCAAAACGAGACGGGTTGTAAGGCCATGGCAGGCCGGGAACCAAATTGGAGGCCGTGGGTACGCTACCGCTCGGTGTACTTGCAGACTATTTCGCGGAGCATACGTTAAACGACAACGAAATTGATGCAACTATTGGCAAAATTAATCTGACTTGAATCAATTTTCCTCATGGGCGAAAAAGTTCGGACTTAGATTAAATGCTAGTAAGTCACAAGCTATAATAATTGGACATAAGAGACTACTGAACGCAATGAATAACAGACATATCCCAGTCGTTACAGTAAATAATGCCACTATTCCGTACCATTCTGTCGTCAGAAACCTCGGCATTTTCCTGGACGAAAATTTAAATTGGGAATGCCAAATAAAGGAAATATCCAAGAGAGTGTGCCATACCATGCATTCTCTTAACCCATTCAGAAACTTCCTCCCGCCAGAATTAAAACAGACTTTAGTGCAAACCCTCGTACTACCACTGTTTGACTATTGCGACGTAATACTTACAGACTTGACAACTGACCTTTCGAACAAGCTGCAGCGTGTGCACAATATGTGTGTCAGATTCATCAGCAATGCCTACAAATTTGACCACATTACACCCTCCTTCAAATCTTTATCCTGGCTGCAACTTAGTAACCGTAGAACACTTCATTCGCTCTCTATTCTGTTTCGAGTTCTCCACACTTCTACTCCAAATTATCTTCGTTCCCGGTTTAACTACTTATCCTCCAATCACAATCTAAACACCAGATCACAGGAGAGCCAAATCCTAGCAATTCCTGCCCACAGAACATCCCACTATTCATCCTCTTTTACTGTCTCAGTCCCCCGTGAATGGAATTCTCTACCTCAGAAGATTAGGGGCTGCCAGACAATAACCACTTTCAAGAAAAGGCTAAACGATTTCTTAAGGGCGCAGTCAAATTGAAGTTATAATTGTGATCGAGTTTAATAATTTAATTTAATTTAGGTATGATTATCATTACTATTATTATTATTATTATTATTATTATTATTATTATTATTATTATTACATAATTATTTTATTGGTGTTGTGAAGGTGAAAAGAATTGTCATTGTATTATATTAATTATGTATTATATTGTCTTGTATTGTAGTATTGTATTGCTTTGAATTGTATTGTATTGTATTGTATTAATTATGTTACATTCACAGCATTGTAGCAATTTTCTATCATACTGGTTGAGTGGAAGAGAAGGCCGAATGGCCATAACAGTGCCAATTAAAATAAACCATTATTATTATTATTATTATTATTATTATTATTATTATTATTATTATTATTAAAATATTAGTCAGCAGAGCCGCATATAGACAGATACAGGAATTCAAGGTTCAGTAAAACCATCCTGGACGTTCTACAAAATTTATTGAGCTTCCACAAGATCTTATCCGCCAACGTCAGCAATTACGATCCTCAACAATAGCCTACAAGACATGTAGAGCACCCAGACCCATATTCAGAGATTGATCTTAATGAAGTCTTCACTATAAACTGTATGCTGTGTATTGATATATTACTTACTTAATTACTTACTTACTTATTTACTTACTTACTTACTTACTTACTTACTTACTTACTTACTTACTTACTTACTTACTTACTTACTTACTTACTGGCTTTTAAGGAACCCGGGGGCATTGCCGCCCTCACATAAGCCCACCATTGGTCCCTATCCTGAGAAAGATTAATCCATTCTCTATCATCATATCCCACCTCCCTCAAATCCATTTTAATATTATCTTCCCATCTACGTCTCGGCCTCCCTAAAGGTCTTTTTCCCTCTGGTCTCCCAACTAACACTCTATATGCATTTCTGGATTCGCCCATACGTGCTACATACCCTGCTCATCTCAAACGTCTGGATTTAATGTTCCTAATTATGTCAGGTGAAGAATACAATGCGTGAAGTTCTGTGTTGTGTAACTTTCTCCATTCTCCTGTAACTTCATCCCTCTTAGCCCCAAATATTTTCCTAAGCACCTTATTCTCAAACACCCTTAATCTCTGTTCCTCTCTCAAAGTGAGAGTCCAAGTTTCACAGCCATACAGAACAACCGGTAATTTAACTGTTTTATAAATTCTAACTTTCAGATTTTTCGACAGCAGACTGGATGATAAAAGTTTCTCAACCGAATAATATCAGGCATTTCCCATATTTATTCTGTGTTTAATTTCCTCCCGAGTATAATTTATATTTGTTACTGTTGCTCCCAGATATTTAAACTTCTCCACCTCTTCAAAAGATAAATTTCCAATTTTTATATTTCCATTTCGTAAAATATTCTCGTCACGAGACATAATCATATACTTTGTCTTTTCGGGATTTACTTCCAAACCTATCGCTTTACTTGCTTCAAGTAAAATTCCCGTGTTTTCCCTAATCGTTTGTGGATTTTCTCCTAACATATTCACGTCATCCGCAAAGACAAGAAACTGATGTAACCCGTTCAATTCCAAACCCTCTCTGTTATCCTGGACTTTCCTAACGGCATACTCTAGAGCAAAGTTAAAAAGTAAAGGTGATAGTGCATCTCCTTGCTTTAGCCCACAATATTGATATTCATCGTACATTTGTTTTTAGTGAGCATTAAAAACTTACGTAGGTATTTTACCGGTATTTTATTATATTTCCTTAGTGAAATCTGCTGTTTGGTACAGCGCCGAATCTCGAATTCATGAAAAATCCCAGCTGAATAGTTCCGATAGATTTCCTGATGGTTTCAAGAACACTTTTATGGACGAGCGATGAAACCGACGAATCTGAAAGCGAGCCCTTTGGATTCTCTAAACGGACATCGATAGACTATCAAGAAAGGTCGGAATAGATCAACTCCATTGTGGAAAAGAAGAAGAAGATGATGAATCTTATTGTTTAAATGTCCTGTCACATCACCGACTCTTAATAATTATGAGGACGAAGTTACGTCGCACCGCATTTCCGGATTCCAGCGGAATGTGACTTTCGCTGCACGTGTTTGTGCTTTGTCGGCACGTCTGATTCAAATGTCCAACACTACATGACATCATGATGCGCGACCTCGCTACCTGTAGCTTTCACAGGCCGATCTTCGGTATGTAGCAGTGCTTGCTTAAGAAAGAGGTTCAAGGAAGAGGTCACTGCCAGGGGGTGACATATAGAGAGCTGGAATGGCCACTTGTGACCGAATTTGAGATTTTTCATCATCAAGTATCTTCTTCTTCTTCTTCCTCGTGTTTTAGGATAAATCCTGTATTTTCCAACTTTGCTGTCTTAAGGGAAGACTCCACTGAAAATCATGAAAATTTTTCCAAATTTTTTTAGCTATTTCACTTATTCAGAATTTATATTTTCATACCCCAAATGGATTCAGCTCAATTCTGATTACAAATACTCGTATGTTTACACTTTTTAAATTAAGGCTGGAAGGGGGCATGGAATTTAAAGAGCTGTCAAAATTGTTTTTCATCGAAGAATTCTTTTTCAAAATTTCTGATTACAAATCTAGTAACTTTTTGTTGGCTCCCTCAAGTTACTAGATGAATGTAGCGGAGGAGAATATTAATTTACATAAATATTCATTTTATTTTCAAATCTATTTTTCTGTGTTCATTTTTGTTGATTCAATACCAACTTTCTTGTGCCAAATATTAATCAATCTGGATGAAATTTTTACTGCAAGTATTTATGAGGTAGCTGCATGTTTCTATGCATTTATTTTGTGAAAAATGCTGCTAGTTTATTTTATTAATATTTTTCTTAATGCTACTAGTTTATTTTATTAATATTTTTCTTAAGAAAACTATTAATAAAATAAACTAGCAGAATTTCTCACAAAATAAATGAATAGAAACATGCAGCTACCTCATAAATACTTGCAGTAACAATTTCATCCAGATTGATTAATATTTGGCATAAGAAAGTTGGTGTTGAATCAACAAAAATGAACACAGAAAAATAGATTTGAAAATAAAATGAATATTTATGTAAATTAATTTTCTCCTCCACTACATTCATCTAGTAACTTCAGGGAGCCAACAAAATATTACTAGATTTGTAATCAGAAATTTTAAAAAAGAATTCTTCGATGAAAAACAATTTTGACAGCTCTTTAAATTCCACGCCCCCTTCCAGCCTTAATTTAAAAAGTGTAAACATACGAGTATTTGTAATCAGAATTGAGCTGAATCCATTTGGGGTATGAAAATATAAATTCTGAATAAGTGAAATAGCTAAAAATATTTGGAAAAATTTTCATGTTTTTCAGTGGAGTCTTCCCTTAGTGCGATGTTGGTGTCCAACTTTCCTTCCACCGTTTAGGGGGTCGTCCCAAAGGTCTTGGGGTGTCCAACTTTCCTTCCACCGTTTAGGGGGTCGTCCCAAAGGTCTTGGGGTGTCCAACTTTCCTTCCACCGTTTAGGGGGGTCGTCCCAAAGGTCTTGGGGTGTCCAACTTTCCTTCCACCGTTTAGGAGGTCGTCCCAAAGGTCTTGGGGTGTCCAACTTTCCTTTCATTGCGATTTTCGGGAGTCGGTCTTCCGTCATCCTTAACACATGGTCCCGCCATCCTTTTCTTCTAGTCTTGATCCGTTTTGTCACGTCCTGCACTCCACATTTTCCCCTAATCTCATCATTCGTCTGTCTGTAATATAACGTAACGCCAGCTATACTTCGTAATGTCCTCATTTCTGTTGTTATCATTTTTGCAGTTTTTTTGTTTCTGCTCGAGTTTCAGTTGCATATGTTAATACTGGCCTTATATACGTTTTATATATTCTGATCTTGCTTGCTTTCTATGTTCATGTATTTATTTTTCCAAATTGCATCTCTCAGACATCCTGATGTTATGTTTGCTGTAGTATTCTGTTCTCTTACTTCTTCCTCCAAATTTTTATTGCTTGTTATTTTTGTTCCTAAGTAACTGAAACTCATTACTTGTTCCATGGGTTTATCGTATACTACAAGTTTACATCTGAGTGGCTGCCTTGAGATAGTCTGTGATTTTGTTTTATTTTCTGATATCGCCATGTTAAATCTTTCTGCTGTTATTTGAAATTTATATAACAATTTCTGTAGGTTGTCCTCGCTTTCTGATAAAAGGATCACATCATCAGCATAGCATATTATTTTAATGTCTTTATTCCCTAATCTGTAGCCCCTAGTTTCTGCTTTAGTTTCCTTTATTATTTCGTCCATGATCACATTGAACAGAATATGGAACTGTTAAGTCAGTGAAGTCCCAGAATTCCTTTCCCGTAGGTCTACTTTGTTTCCATTGACAAAATACACTTGTCTTAATTTGTTTACTTGGCAAAGCTTCTTCCAATAGAAATTATGGATCACTTTTTTTATAAATATGACTTTGTCTTCGCCGACTCGAATTGTTCCCCTTCAGTGTTAGACGATCCGCCAAAGCCCTGAGATGGTTTAGAATTCGAAATAGTTTGAAGTGTAATCTGCCTCCATTTTGGAAGTTATGTTGGAAAAATTAAGAGAGCGATTGCACACTAGATACAAAAATGTTCATCATGTAAATGGCAGCTCGTACATTGTCCACACTTCACACAATAACGAGTATGACAATTTGACGTCAGTCTACATGAAATGATTGTGGCCAATCACTGGCTAAAAATATGTTTGTGCGAGATCGTGTGTATTTGCTTGTTTTCCGCACAGAACCAATACGCGGTAAGTGTGAAATACCAAATTCAGTATTCCCAAAACACACATAACAATTTCCCTCTTCTTACCGCTTAAGCGCGACATTCATTTTACTGCTTTAGGCTTTTAACATATTATTTTTAGAGACGTTTAACATAGTAATAATTATAAATTGGGAACTTACCACTGCAATTTCACCTAACTTGCAATGTTAATTATTGTTTTTAAATATTTGCAAAAATTAAGTAAAGTCTACTACTCCACGAAACTTATTGCATTCCTGATACAAGTAACATTAAGGAAGCCGTGAAAAAATCAACGAGATTCCAGATGCCGATGTTATTACTGCAATATGTTATATAAGTAATACTGTTAAAATATTAAAATGAAAAATAAATCATTACATAACCTTACCGTTTGTTTTAAGTTCGCATTTATAGACTGGGGGGGAAAAAAGGACGTATATCACGGCCTGCTGGAGTATAGTAAACACAGAAAACATTTTACGGCAACAATGTTGAAGAAAGATATTTTGGTTTTCCGAAGTTGGCGTCATTAAACAGAAACCAACATGGAAATTTCATTGCAACTAATTAGAAATTCGTCTTTCAGGTATGTAATAAACGATCTTCGCACAAAATAATGTACGATACACGAGCGGTATGTTTGTTTTCATGTTCTCGGAAATTAAAAAAGCTCAACTACGTTTCGCTTTTTCAATCTTTTCCTCGAACATGAAAACGTCAACATACCGCTCTTGTAATGTATATTACTATTTTGTGTTCGTAAAATCACAGTTTGTAATCGTGCAAGACAAAACATCATACTCGTAAATAAATGAGGAGTTGATGTGTGAAGCGTGCACATCCGTTCTTAAGCTGAGCAGATGGGTGGATCTCCCTACTTGCAGTTGCTGCTTCTTTTATCTTTGGGGCGGTAGACGGAAACACGTAGTTAGTTGTAATTCAGAGCGGAGAAATGGACAGTTTTTAAACTAATGATTAATTTATTTGATAAATAATAAGCCTATTTCCTTTAATATGAACGGTACCATTTTATCTGTCAATTTTTCTGAGTAATAAATATTATCTTAATGTTATCTAGCATTTGATACTGTATATTCTTCTACCCCGAACTTTTTACCTCGTTCATCATTCCTTCCAGTGCATCCTTCAGTAGGCAGTCTCTTCTTAGCCAATTCCTTTTTCTCTTGCTGGTCAGTGTCAGCATCATTCTTTCTTCACCCACTCATTCTAGCACATCTTCAGCATTTATTTTCTCTGCCCATTTCACACGCTTCATTCTTCTACATAGGCTATCAACATTTCAAATGTTTTTAGCCGTTTCTCTTCACTCCATTGTCATGTTCATGTTTCTATCCCATAAAATTCCACATTCCACACAAAGCACTTCACTAGTCTCTTCACTAGAAGATTCTGCTTCCAAATGGGGAGATACAGTAGTTTAAGTCCGGAATCTTTTACGGTGGAAAGACTCATCATACCATGTTTACACTTTATCTTGGGAAAGATAAATGCGATAGCTTCCCGTTGTTTTCCGAACATCTCTCTCTCTCTCTCGCATCTTAAAAATCCCAGGGGTCTTCAGTGTGGAGGTGAGGATAGTGTATTTGACTAATTAAACCGTCCGGACTTAACCGAAATTCACCGCAAGGGTTAAATATCAGTTCTATGAAGGTTTTTAACCCCATCACAGACCGAGTGATTCCACTTAGCTTATGTCCCCCGAAGGGTGTTATAAAGTAATAATTTTATTTTCTTTCTTATGTTTTGCTGGATCGCGCGACTAAAAGTTTTGAGAAGTATTGCATTAAATATAGGCTACAATCTTGGAAGGACATATTCAAGTGATTTACTTAAAATTGACATTGAGAAATATTCTGGTACTCTGTATTCTTATGCTGATGATATGGTGGTTATATTTAGCGGTTCGAGTTGGAATGAAACTTATCAAAATTCTCACAGTGGTATTAACATTATTAAAGAATGGCTGGATGCTCACTTACTTTCTTTGAACGTTTCTGAAACAAAATTAATACCATTTTCATTAACATCACATGGCCTTGAGCAACTAGAAAGTATAACAACACATGATTGTAACCTACCTACTTGCTCATGTAACGCTTTGAGTATATCCTCACAAGTTAAATATTTAGGCATTATTATTGACCAACATTTAAAATGGGACAAGCATATCTCCTTCCTGTGTAACAGATTGCGTAAAACAATCCACAAATTTTCCATTCTACGCTCTTATTTACCTGTTTATGTTCTGCGTACTGTGTACTTAGCTCTGTTTCAATCAATAATTCAGTATGGTATTTTAGATTGGGGAGGAATGGCAAAATCGACTCTCCATCCTTTAAATTTGCTCAAAAAAAGAATTATCAAAATTTGTCTATATAAACCATTTGGTTACCCAACAAAATTAATTTTTCAGGAATTTGGTGTATCAAATCTAGAAGAAATTTATAAACAAACATTGCTGATTTACTTCCATCAAAACCACAATAAATTTAAATTTGATCCTCACGAATACCAGACGAGACAAAACTACAGTTTCTTTCTAAATACTCCCAAATGCCACACAACTGCTGGATTAAAACACAGCAGAAATTTTGGACCCAAAATATATAATGAATTAATTAGAGCTTACCCTGAGCTAAGTACACTTAACACACACAGATTTAAGAAACAAATCAGATTAATTATTTAATTGTTTAAGGTAATTGAGTTAAAAGTTTATACTCTAATATTTATGTACTTTTGTATTTTCTATTTGTATATAGACCCTATTATTACATGCTGTATGTATTGTACCATTTGTTAATGTTATTGTGCTCAATGAACTCTCTTAATTTTGTGATATATTTTGTATAACTGATCTGAACTGCGCCCGAGCACGAGCTTCTGCTCTTTCGGGCTGCAATGCCTAATGTAGCTCAAGTGTATAGTATTAAGTAAATAAATAAATAAAAATAAATAAATACATAAATAAATAAAATGTTGGAGCAGACGGGATATGCTGCCCCGAATACGTCTTACCTGCAATATTAAGGTCAATACATTTTATCAATTAAAAAATGTAGTATAAAAGAATGCTGTGCAAGATAATGATTCCCATCGACTCTGAACGGAATACTATCAGATATCTCAAATACTGTGCCTGGACAAGTGCCGCCGCGCCTGTGTGCGGTCCTCTGCACAATAAAACAGGCTAATGCAGCACTAAAACAGTCGGCTTCGCGCCGAGCCACCAGGCAGGAATATAAAACACGGCGTGGACGGACACACTCTGCGTGCAGGACGTCGCACACTGAAGTCGTCTGCCATAGTTATATCTGCTAGTTGACCAAAAGACGGAAAGTTTCACTCTTATGATGCAAGAATGTGCCATAAGCCGACTTAGTGTAATCGCTAACAAGCTTCTCATATTCACCACAGGAGCGTCACATGCACATAAAATAGCAGGAATTTCAAAAAACTTCTCTGCACTTCCCCCTTATTTTAATACTTAGGCCTACATCTATGTAACCATCGCTATTAGAATTTTAACTTGTTTTTTCTATTCTAATAAAAAAAATGTTAACCAACACCATCAACGTTTTCAGAACGCGACATGCCAGAAAGTAAAGGAAGAAAAGAGACTCTGAAATTTATAATATACCATACATTATAGTTAGAATGTATTCGATTTACTTAGTAACAATTTTTTTACATAAACAAACCTTAACTATCTTCCGGTAGGCTATTCTAAGAAATGTTTAGTATTTTATGTTAGTCACCGCAGCATCCCACAACGGAACGACTGGAATTTAAACTGGAATTCAATTAATTCATTCATAGTGTTCTGTCCAAGGGCAGGTATTTCACTGCAAGCCCAGGATTCTCCAATCTTTCCTGTTAAAATGTCTCATTTATGAGAACTGATAATATTTAGTAAAGAGAACGCATCTTAATTCTTCTTATGGATATAGATGGCTTCGAAACACCATTGTCGTGGGTTAGCTATAGTAATGTTTTTTTTTTTTTCAGTAAGGTTAATAAAGTCCCTAGCATCATATCCCACCTCCTCAAATTCATTTTAATATTATCCTTCCATCTACGTCTCGGCCTCCCCAAAGGTCTTTTTTTTTTCCTCCGGCCTCCCAACTAAGCCTAACACTCTATAGCCTATGCATTTCTGGATTCGCCCGTACGTGCTACATGCCTGCCCATCTCAAACGTCTGGATTTAATGTTCCTAATTATGTCAGGTGAAGGATACAATGCGTGCAGTTCTGCGTTGTGTAACTTTCTCCATTCTCCTGTAACTTCATCCCTCTTAGCCCCAAATATTTTCCTAAGAACCTTATTCTTGAATTCCCTTAACCTCTGTTCCTTTCTTAAAGTGAGAGTCCAAGTTCCACAGCCATACAGAACAACCGGTAATATAACTGTTTTATAAATTCTAACTTTCAGATTTTTTGAGCAGACTGGATGATAAAACCTTCTCAACCGAATATTAGCAATTTTAATTTCTGCAGCACTGGTAGTAGAATGTTTTAATGTATGATGGAAGAAATGCATTCTATTTTGTTTTTATTTTCTAATTGGTGAAGTGTTATGGATATTTAAACACTTTCCTTCCCATTTTCTCTTCTTCTCCACATGTTTTCAGAGTTTTGTTATATAAAATTGTGACAGTTCGAAAAATAATTGTGACACCTTTCCCGACTAATAACTTGTCAAACGGTTTAAATATCTGTGAGTCATTAAAATGTTCGGTTGTGATTTTTTTAAACCAAAGTACCTCACATCCTGTATTGGATGACTTTTCAGTCAAATACTTTATTTTACGACGCTGTATCAACATCTAGGTTATTAACGTTTGAAGGAAATGAAATGCCGGTGAAATGAGTCCGGGGTCCACCACCGAAAGCTGCCTAGCATTTGCTCATATTGGGTTGAGGGAAAACCCCGGAAAAAACCTCAATCAGGTAACTTGCCCCGACCGGGATTCGAACCCGGGCCACCTGATTTCGCGGCCAGACGCGCTGACCGTTACTCCACAGGTGTGGACCTTTTAAATGTAATAGGCTCGTAGCAAAGTGTAACTAATAGGGCGTGCTGTGATTGGACGCCGAGGAATGGTTGTGCATAAATAAATCTATGTGCGTGTCGCTTCAAGTAGCAATGTGTTAAGCTCATAATATCCACGATTCCTGACTGAAACTCATCACATCATCACTTAGAACGTCAGTTAACTTTCGGCTTTAACAAAGAGCTCACCGCAGAGGCTAAACTTGATGGCAAATACTGTAAGTCATGGTACCAGGCAGAAGAAGAATCTTCCTCGGATATCCTGCCCTGTATCTGTTCTTTGGCTTCTGAAAATTAGCCACCCAGTCAGCGTATGGAAATTTGTAATGCCTTGTACACGGGACCGAACTAAGCAGATCGATGATTTTTATTAGTCCCTCTTGATGGATGGGTCATGAACTGGGGACTGGCACATAGGCCGCTTGGGTGGGCCCATTGTATTGCATGCCCTAAGGCTCCCGCGCTACAGATTCCACTGGGGGCCGCCTCCGAACTCCCTACAGCCAGCAGAATCCCTTCACTGTTCGTCGTAGTCACCACCGCGGTTCCTCAACACCGTCCCACGAACAACTATAGGCCCAGGGGAGAGTGCATGATATATAGCACTACCACCAGCAACTAATGCCCGCATACCGCACAGTGGCGGCCCGCAGCCAATTCGACTTCGGAGCGGGCTCGAAATATGCAATATGTTGTAAGAAGAGAAACGTAATAATTATGATGGCGAAATGAGTCCAACGCCGAAAGTTACACGGCGATTCTGGTTCCTTTGGTTAAAGAAAGAACCTTAACTATAATCTTTTCGCTGTAAGAAAAATCCTAATGTAAACAATAGCACGTGACTGAAGTGAGGCTTCATTGGCCGCTGTTTGGCGCCATAGAGTGGGTTATTTTACGACGCTTTATCAAAAGCTTAGGTTATTTAGCGTCTGAATGAGATGAAGGTGATAATGCCGGTGAAATGAGTCCGGGGTCCAACACCGAAAGTTACCCAGCATTTGCTTATCTTGGGTTGAGGGGAAAACCCCGGAAAAAAACCTCAACCAGGTAACTTGCCCCGACCGGGAATCGAACCCGGGCCACCTGGTTTCGCGGCCAGACGCGCTAACCGTTACTCCACAGGTGTGGACGGCGCCATAGATTCTCAGTACATGTTCCCGCCTAGTGTTGTACATTCTGTTTCATGTTAAACATTTCCCGTTACTCGTCAAGTAGGCCTAACCTCACTACTATGCATTCGTTTGCTTAGGAAACTTTTACTTTATAATTACCGCAATTGAATTATGTTTAAGTCTTATGTCTTCACACTGGACAGTTGAAGATACAGAAGCCATACTTCAGTATCACATGCTTACGTGAACAACTACGAGCTCAAGTGACGTCAGCTTGTTACAAGAACAGACTACCTCGGTATTACTGTTGGTATTCATCCGCGTTCATAATAATAATAATGGCTTTATTTAACCTGGCAGAGTTAAGGCCTTAAGGCCTTCTCTTACACTCAACCAGGATTAAAACTTGCTTACACATTTGAACATAAAACTTGATCAGAATTAAGTAATTACATACTGATTACATAATGAGATCAAAAGAGGAGTTACATAAAATTTACCTCATAAAATAAAAATAAACATAGTGAAATACATATTAATTTGTTAGAATCAAATGCGAATCACATAAAAACAGAAGCCGATAATTCAATAAAAAATAAAAATGTACACAGTAAAAATAAAAATAAACACATTAGTATACATATTAATATTAGATTACAATTAAGTAGGACTTACATAATTAAATCAGAAGCCGACAATTGAATAAAATGTACACAAAAAATATATTAATAATAAAGAACAACAACACAGTGGGATAGATATTGGCGTTAAGTGATAAATAAACACGATTTAGATAATAAAAATAAGAAAAAAATAATAATAGCCCTAAATACATTTGCAACACGTTAGGTCTGGCAACTCATCATAAGATTACTTTTCTAATTTACATTTAAAGGAAATTAAAGTTCGGCAGCCCTTGACTTCAGGCAGCAGAGAATTCCAGTGACGAGAAGTAGCAACAGTGAAAGATGAAGAATAAAGAGATGATGTGTGCAGTGGTATTTCTAGCGTGTTATCATATTGTGACCGAGTATTTAAGTTATGATACCGAGAAAGACTGTGGAATCGGACAGATAAGTAAGAGGGAGTAGAGGTGTGCAAAATTCGGTATAAGAGAGAAACATAACAAAAAAAAGTAGCTTTTTTTACATAGAGTTTTACACATGAGTGAAGTGAAATGTTTCATCGTATTTAACAACTAGAATTCAATTTTTTATTTTCAATAATACAAGATTGTGGTTTCCAGATACGAACTATATTTTCCTGCGTCGTGTGAGTGTTTCGACTGGGAGCCAATCACGGGTATGACAGCAACGTGCTTATGTTTACATAAGGATTTTTCTTACAACGAAAACAGTATAAGTAACTTGTTCTATCCAGGATTTGAACCGCGGCCCGCTCGTTTTGTGGTGATACATGCTAACAGTTATTCCACAGTGGTGGACGAGCGATGGTTTTACTTCATATGCCACACATTTCCGCTTCCTCTGTGGGTTCCATTCACCCGGACTGCTGCTCGCATGCGTACAAGTTGTATTAAGGCGAGCTGTTTTCTTCACAGTAATTGTTAATGTGTTCCTGTTTTCTGCATTCCGGAAAAGCCCTCTCCCTGCCCCGCACATTAAACAAAGCGAGCGAAACCTGGCAACACTGCGGCCGATGTCAATGGCTACCGCTAATTGTGTGTGGATCTTTGTTAAAGGCGCCGCAGCCATGACAACATATTGCTTTTACTGACTCGTTCATTTTATTTCCTACGTGATAAAATACACTGGCAGTAGATAACAAGAGATGCTGGCGTTCCGATGCCTGCACCAGTAATCTAGGAAACAAAATTAATGTCGGCTATGAATGAAGAAATTTAAAGCAGTCGCATTTAATATAAGATATGTGGAGCGGAATCTCCATTCACAAGCATTAAGCCCGGCGGAGGAATGAGCATGCAGTATTATTAACACAAACACGTGTTTTATCACTCTTAATTTTCTTGCGAGGTATTGGGTTCCATTCCCATTTACCGTCTGACGCCGAAACGTCATCTGTTGTGACACAAGATTTGCTCATGTCATAGGTGGGATTCGAATCCGCGACATCGATTCCACAAACCAGTCATTATTATGGTTGGAGCGAAATTCGAATAACTAACATCATTATCTCAATAAGTTATTGATCTTTTTATTATTTTATTACTTCCCGAAAGTAGAGCTCGCAATGATTGAATTAATTTTAATAGGGGAGAGTCGGGTAATATCGGACAGTGAGTTTCTTTCATCAACAACACGATGATAGTACCTGATCGACATGATTACGTTTCTGTGATGTCGCATAGAGAAACCTAACCATGTCATTCAGGTACTACCATATGGTGGTAGATGAAAGAAACGCACTGTCCGATACTACCCGATGTCCGATACTACCCGAGTCTCCCCTAATTTTATAGAGAAACAAGTCAACACCTGTGGAGTAACGGTCGGCGCGTCTGGCCGCGAAACCAGGTGGCCCGGGTTCGAATCCTGGTCAGGGCAAGTTACCTGGTTGAGGTTTTTTCCGGGGTTTTCCCTCAACCCAATACGAGCAAATGCTGGGTAACTTTCGGTGCTGGACCCCGGACTCATTTCACCGACATTACCACCTTCATTTCATTCAGACGCTATATAACCTAGATGTTAATACAGCGTCGTAAAATATCCCAATATATATATATATATATATATATATATATATATATATATATATATATATATAGAGAGAGAGAGAGAGAGAGAGAGAGAGAGGGAGGGAGAGAGAGGAACAAGGAAAGGCCCAAACCCAAGAAGTGCAATTCTTTTGTGCTCTAAGAAGGAAATCAACCACCATTGCTGTGGACATCCCAATGGAATCTTGGGGAAAACATTTTACCTTCTCCTCAACAGAGGTAACGTAACCAACTCATGCCAAATTGAAGTCATACAACACAGAGCTGATTATCATAGCGGAAGTAAGGCAAAAGACAAGCAAGCAACCGGAAGAACCTGGAAAAGGATTCTTTTCATTGAATTAGGATTACATATTTTCTGAGTTGTGCCGAACACAAACTAGAGAGAGAAAACACTATCACCAAAAACCATAATAAACATGTAACATTGTTGAAGCAGGTCATGGAGGAAATAATTGCATACATTTCGAATTCAAGAAGGTTATTATTTCATTCTTTAAAGTACACACATAACTTTTTTCTCAAGCAGATTCCAAAATATAAAAGAAAACACACACATACAAAAATTCCTTCCGAATCAACACTTTGCAAAACATAGGCCTACATGAAAGATTGTTATGCTGACGCTTTAACCCAGTGATGTCAACTGGTGCCCATAGGAGCAAGCGCGCGCTTTAGAGCCCAGGAGAGCCTGAGCGCTTTACAGCGGAAAGGAAAGAGACAGACGAAAGAGGTGGTATATGCCGCTTGGTCGAGCTATATACAGGGATGGCCAGCACTGATTCAATAGATAAAGGGAAGAGAACTTATTAAAACTGTATCCACGTTAATTTTTAGATTTGTCTGGGAAGTGTAAGTGCATTTTAATGTTCATTTTTCACAAGTTTGCTTTTTTATTCAAAAGGAATATTTTCTCACCTTTTTTTACAGAAAAGTGAAATTTTCAGATATGTTTGTTTAGTAAGCTTACAGATACTAAAACAATGTTTTCGTAAATCTAATATATCGTAAAAACGTATTACTGAAGATAGTGTATTAAAATGTTTGAAAATATTCGCATGGAAAATGTTTGTAAGGAAATGAATTAACAAAGCAAATACTGTTACATTAGAAACAAACGATATGTGCCTATGTGTTGGTAAAACGTCAGCTCTATAGCTTCAGCAGATTTCGAGATAATTTAATATTCTGATAACAGACAATTGCGCACCAATATCACCTAAAAGCATAATGCGATAAGAGTTTTATTATGTAATATTAGTTACAGTTAAAACATATACCTAGACAACTTTGCTTTGTACTATAATATTGTTTTGATTACTTTTATAAGGCTAAAGATACCATCAATATCAATTTCAACTTATCATGTCATATTCAGTGTCTTTCTTTGGGATAACACTTTCTTTCTGTTCAATTCACTTAGTACAGTATAGTTGTAGTTATTATGGAATTTGTGTGAATATTCCTTCTTTATTCTTTATTATGTTATTAACGTTTAAAACACAACTGCAATATTAGGCTAAGAAATAGGTGTTAGTACTTTTGTTTTACAGACAATATAGAAAATAACAAACAGAAAGAAGCCATATAAAAATAACGACATAAAATTTCACGTTTCGTTTGAAGTTTGTGCACCACTGTTTTCTTAATCCAACAGGCTGGTTATTCATATACATAACCCTTCCTCCTTCCATACTTAGCGCTTGCTGCCCGCGCACGACGTCAAGGTCAGAAAAATGCGCTTGCTTTGACATCACTGCTTTAACCGATACAAGAAAAAAATGTAGATTTCTGTGTCCTTATACGAAAGACATACCAAACTAAGGAGATTTGTTGTAAATTGATTGTGGGAATTCTCCTCCCCGACAGGCCTCGTAAGACGTTTCTGTCTGCGATTATACGAGGACAATGCTCGTACACTACAATAAACTTTACCAAAAAGATCAGAATAGGCTTATCTAATTTGTTTATTTAAGATGCATTTATATTGTTTATTTTACTCAACCTGGCATGATAATAATAAGGTGTTTTAGGCAGTTACCATGTTTTCAGACCCGACTGTACGTTTCTGAACCCCCCCCCCCTCCCAAGCCCTAGCTACGTCTACAGAAGGTCAGAACATGGACGAATATATAATAGGATGCAAAACTTACTGAATTTCCCGTAACACATACTAGAGGCGCTGTTGTAGAATTTGATCTTGCTGCCACCTGTTTCGAGGAGGGGCGTTATTACATCTAGCAGCGCACCAAGTAGCAAAAAGTGTAACTAATTACTCCATGCATTTAGCAGCGCACCTGGTGACGAAAATGTTAAACTGTGCAGAAAGTATTCCCTCCCACCCTCATCGATATTCAAAACTAACCCAATTTAAAATAAAACATTTACATTTTTATTCCTCACAGCATCTTCTACTGAAAATTCTTACCGGAGCCAACAGGAAGATAAAAGAGACGATCTATTTTACACTACCCAATTAAAATATAACCAGACAGAGACAAAAAATAAAGTAAAAGGTTAGATAATTGGGATTGTATTCTTTGGGTATCTAGTGCTACCTCGCAATGGATAAGTCAGCAAGAACTACTTAGTTCAATTTATTATATTACTATTACTTTACAATACATTCAACAACACTATTTTTACAACGTCCATAAACATCACTGTTTAACATACACTACTTATACACACGTAGTATCACTTTATGTTCACTTATTAGCAAGTTTCTGTCTGCCATCTTGTCTCTTCCAGCAATATCTCGAACGGATAAATAGAGAAAACTGGGTAATGTACCCAACACGTAGTTCTAATGTTCACCACCTACGACGTTGGGCGCTGATCATCTTATTTCAGCCCCCCGCCGCCAGATGGTGCTGACCGCAGTTTCGCATCCTATTATATATTTATCCATGGTCAGAACTTCCGAACTTTATTCATAATGTATTTTTTCTCGGGTGAAGTTCCGGTGTCAAGCTTACCTTACATTTTCAAGTACAGCATGCATACATAGGCCTACATACATATATGCATACACACATTCCTCCATTCATTCATTGTCATGTATTCGTTCATTCTGTAATTTGTCTGCAATCACACACTTTCAAACTGAACATAAATTCATTTGGACATGGAAGCTCCACGTATTTGTGATATCAGTTTAACCGATATAAATTTAAAGGCCATTAAGTCTGAACAGAAGTTTAATTTGATCAGTGGAGTAGCCAATTGGGAATTATAATCACTGTTCCTTTTAAAATTGTTAAGGCTGTTCTCTAGCCTTCCTTCTTAAACACGCTGCTGCCTGAGTGCAGGCAGATCTACTTAACAACTTCGCATAATCTGTTGTACCAAAGGAAGCCCGACGATTTAATACATCCGTAGATTTTGATGGCCCTTCTGAAGAAACGCAGTAAAATTTCATGCTGCGTCTCTTATCTAAGGACAGCGAAAGAGGATCTCTTTATCGTCCAAGTGGTAGGTAGGACAATTATAGTTTGTTGTGTTGCTAGCTACCGTTTTCATGTATTATTTGTCCAGAAAACATAGTCTCCAATAATCGTTTGGCCTCGGAGATGCCCTACAATTATCTAGTTCAGTCCCTCGCGTCTGCGAAACTCCAGACGTCATGCAGCGTTTGCGTTGGTCAAGCATATGGAGTTGTGATAGTATCGATATTATTTTTTTTTATTTTAGTAGGTTATTTTACGACGCTTTATCAACAGCTTAGGTTATTTAGCGTCTGAATGAGATGAAGGTGATAATGCCGGTGAAATGAGTCCGGGGTCCAACACCGAAAGTTACCCAGCATTTGCTCATATTGAGTTGAGGGAAAACCTCGGAAAAAACCTCAACCAGGTAACTTGTCCCGACCGGGAATCGAACCCGGGCCACCTGGTTTCGCGGCTAGACGTGCTAACCGATATCGATATTAAGATTGTGCTGTAGTATTAGCTTTGACTTCATTCAGATTTCTGCGAGGTGCAAAGTAAGATGCAAACTTGGATTATGAAACCACGGTTAAAAAGTAACCGTGATTAAAATGTAAGTTCTGTGCACCATTCATAATACAAATCTGACTTTCCAGGAATAGCTCCCTGTGAAGCTGATTTGAATAATTTCAAGGGAAAAATTGTGCTGGGTCCGGGTATCGAACCCGGGACCTTTGGCTGAACGGACCAAAGCTCTACCGGCTGAGCTACCCAGGAACTCTAAAAATAAATCTAAAACTATGATGCATATTTGAGTACGATACAAGATAAGTATCGCAATGTGACGAGCAGTCATAAGAAAAAAAAGTCCATTCATTGTTTTCAAAGTCAGAATTTTTTAATTTGGTTGAGTTCTTAATATGTAAGCCTAATGATAATTTCGAGGACATCATGCCAGAAGGGCTTATCAACAATTTTTTCATTGTCGAGATATTTTAATGGAATCTAATTATTTTTTAAACAATCGTTTGAATATTGCAATAGACATGAGAAAGGATCAAATGAAAGTTGTACCTTGTTATCTAGAAAGGGTAAGAGAAATCATTCCGTATTTAAATGGTTCTACTGTAAACATGCAATTTTTTTGATACGCCCTTCTGGCGTGATGCCCTCAATTAGTTATGTGAATATTGAAAAGAGCTCCACGAATCCGGCGCCTCTCTGCTAGGAGATCAGACATCACCAAAATAGTTCAACGTAGATATAAATTTTGGACATAACATATTTTTGTAGTAGGCTAGACAGAGTATCCCAGCAGTTCGTACATTAAATTTAATGGATTGTAGAAGAGGACAAAACAAACAATTTTTTGTCACAGAAGTTAGGATCAGTCCACCGCTGCGGAGTAACGGTTAGCAATGCCTGACCATTAAACAAGCGGGCTCGGGTTCAAATCCTGGTTGGGACAAGTTACCTGCTTGAGGTTTTTTCCGAGATTTTTCCCTGAAATCAATAAGAGCAAATGGTGGGTAACTTCCGGCGTTGGACCTTGGACTCCTTTCGCTGGCATTATCACTTTCATGCCATTCAGATAGATAGCCATAGCAGGTGAAAAAACGTCGCAAAATTAGAAATAGACATAGCGCCAATTTTATTATGTAAAACACTGTAATATGATTATAAAATTACCTTATCTTGAAAACATAAATGTTCATAAATTTAATAAAATAATTTAAAAATATATTTAAGATAAGTCCATTGAGACGACGTCTGTGGTGTAGGGGTCAGCATGCTGGTCTCTTACGCAGAGGGCCCGAGTTCGATTCCCGGTCGGGTTGAATTTCCTGGTTGAGGTTTTTCAGGGTTTTCCTCAACCGTAAGGCAAATGCCAGGAAATTAGGATTTTCCGGATTGAAATTTGATTTAATCCACCAATAGATCCAATAATAACTGATGTTGAAATAATAGTTCACATGAATATGTTTATGGTTAGTGAATATGAAATTAATATTAGTGGTGCAATTTTTTGAATGGTTATTAAGATGAAACAATTCGGGCCACAACGTCCCTGAAAATCACCGGCCTCATCCATCATCAAAATCATATTCATAACAAATCAGTAACATATATACAGTCGCCATCTAGTTCACAACAATAGAACCAGTCTCAACAATAGTACACAGGCCTTCGGATTTCAACCAAAGATTAACTCGCGATATGACCAGAGATGTTAAAGCGAGTATAAATAACAGCGAGGAAAAAAAGAAAGTCCATTGAATATTATACTTTTTAATAAATGTTATCAGGTACTAATTTTAAATAATATTGTAATGTTTTATATTATACTTAAATACATGTGTACTTAGAATTATTCGTTTTTTCTTTAGTTTATATAATTATATTGTTGTTTACTCAACTGTCCAAAGACAGGTTGGAACCTTAAAATATTGTACCTTTATGCTTATCTTACGTATGTAACCTCATCCATAATATTTCATTTGTACTCTTAAATTGAATATGTTTTTTTTTCGTTATTTTATAACTTGACAATTTTACATATGTAAATAATTTTAAAGCATATGTTTTAACTGTCAACTTACTTATAATCGATTGTTGTCCAATATCATTCATTGTGATATATACTTGCATCCAGGTCTCTTTATATTATATTTTATCAATGCATTCATAAAGCTCATAAAGGTTATTAGATCTGAAGGTGGTTCTATGTAGCCCGAAACGTTCATCATGTATTATGTATTTCAAATAAAATTCTGTTTATGATAAGCTTTTGACGACCATTGTGCAACTTGTATATGAAGAATGTAATCTTATTTTTGTTATATGATTACCTTATATTGCTGAACCCCCCTCCTCCCCTGCTCTTTCAGGAATGTGCTAAAAAAATATATTTTTTTTAAATTTAATTAGATGTACACTTTTCAATATAACTATTATGTACCTATATTAATCTAATTTAGTAATAAATAAAATTAAAAAATGAGGAGGTACAGGCGTGGGCAATGTTCATAACGAAATTTCAGTTTTAGTTTTGTGCCATTTGCATTGTACTGTTTATTTTCCAGTACGGAAATGCAAGCAGTTACCTTCGTTGCCCAGTTCTCACACCTCGACAGCAGCCATTATACCAGAAGAAATTTAATAGCGTAGCACTCCGCTCTGATAAGTTATGCAGCTGGACAAGTTGTTGTGCCCTGTTGCAGTGTGTCGAAATGATGTGCAAAGACAGTTCGTCTCGCCGCGTAGGAGGGCACGAGTAGAGGTGCGTGCTAATGAATGAGTTCACCCAGCATCCTCGAGTTCTGCAGACCGCCAAACATGGCGGCATAGCTTTGGTACGAGAGAAAATAAAGCTAGATTTTTTTAATAATTCACTCGTTTCAGAGGAGTGGCTTACACGAACGAGTTCTTGAGGTCTACCAGAGAAACTCTCCTAGTAGGCCTACTGACTCTCATCTGTCCTCAGGTTCACTCTCGAGCTAACGTAACGGTTAGCTTGCCTGACCGTGGACGAGCGGACCCGGGTTCAAATCCTTTTTGGGTTTTTTCCGGGGTTTTCCCTCAACCAATTGAAGCAGAATTAATGGGTAACTTTCGGCGTTGGACCTCGACTCATTTCGCCATCATTAATTCAAATATCATCATCATCCATGCCATAACCCGGGTTAAGTTTACGGTGCGGCGTGCTGTACTTTAAATGGCAACCCAATCGTTCAGAGGATAGGAGTGGTAAGCACAATAAGCCTTTGGCTGCAGTGTAAGCCTTTGGGTTCCTCAAGTATGACATACGTTTATATGAACTCTTTTCATCACAATGATATCATAAATCAGTCCCTAGAGCATTGCACGGTCTTCGTGAATCCCCTGTATATTGCAGCAGGTTGGATGTGTTGCAGCGAAATACTAGAGCACTGAATAAAATTATAAATTTCCATAGGACGACAAGCTGTGGAGATCTGCCGTGAGAAAGCTGCAACCCGCAGAATCTCGTGGTTCAGATTTCTTCCAGACCTAACACACTAAACGGAGACTAGGGTCGGCACATGACGTAACATTTACAAGAAGAGTTTTTTATAACGGTTAACATTGATTGACATCTTTTCGCATCGATTTACTATTTTCTTCTACGTGCGGTAATTATGTATGGAATTATAGAATGGGGTAGCTCATTTAAATCCAGTTTTAATCCACTTTATTTATTACAGAAGAAAATAATTAAAATTTGTCTTCATAAACCTATCGATTTTCCATCTCAAAATTTGTTTTTAGACTTTAATGTACTTAACGTAAGACAAATTTATTATATTGTATTAATAAAATTCATACATAAAAGTCGAAATAATTTTAAATTGTATTCTCATAGTTATGAAACAAAAGGTATGAATTCTTTAAGATTGTTTGAACCAAAATGCAACACTGTTACAGTATTTAATCATAGTAGTAATTTAGGCCCAAAAATATATAACAAACTTATATTTAAATATCCTAATATTGTCAATTCTAATAGTTCTAGTATTAAATTTAAAAAGTTATGTATGGATTTTATAAAAATTGAAAAATTGTAAATTTAAATTTATATACTATAATTTCATAGTAGACATAAGACAAATTGTATCGTATAATTATTAATTTCAATTCAGGAATCCGCCCCTGAGCACGAGTTCTCCTCTTTCAGGGGCGAGCTAAAGTTTTTCTGTAGCCTATGTATCATATTTTATGTTACAATTATTAGCAAAATAATAAATAAATAAATAAAAAATAAATTGGAATTGAACATTTAGAACGACTTCCAGAGAAGACTATGCTTAATGCAGTTAGTGTGTTGTACTGAAGACACAAACGATTCATAGTAAAGCGTTTATGTACAAGTAGAAGATATGCTGCTACATTTTCAGAAGATTTATACGATCGGGGCCGCCTGACACAGTTCATTCTGCCCGCAGATAAGTTACTGAATTTCTGTAACAAACGGATATCGGTCGGTACCTTGGAATTTGTCGCTCTGTTCCTCTCAGCCCTATATTTCAACGCTGCAAATGCTACGGCCACATTCATTACGTGAATTCATTACTCTTCGGAACTGCCTGCCATTTAACCTTGTAAATCAAACACTGTCGTGTGCCCCTATAATTTCTTAACGTAACCACTGCTTTCGTCGGGGCAAGCCATCATGTTGACGTAATATTTCACAATGCCGATGTCATCAACTAAAGCGTTTTGACAACGGGAACGGTACATAAAGTGAACAATTGAATCACGCAAAGCTCTGTGACAGGAGAACCATTCCAACCAATGAATTTCAACAAACTATGTAAAGTAAAAATTAGGCCTACGCTCTTTGATATCGCCGAAATGACGTACACGGATTTCAGCTTCTGCTTTCTCCTCACTAGCAGCGCTATATTATTATTATTATTATTATTATTATTATTTATATTACTATATTATTATTTATCTAATTGCTACACATTTTTAAATGTGTTACATTATGCCCCGATTGTATAAACCGTTTAATCTTAGATCAGAGGTTAAATTGATCCTTGTTTCAGCTGAACTTGGAATTTTGTGTTGTATAAAGTCTAATCTGAGATTAATTTGTCTCAAACTAAAGTCAACTTTGACTGAAGAAATTTCTCCGATTAAGTTATTTCTTTTCTGTTTGAAATATACGAGTGACAGATTGTGCAAATAAAATATCCATTATTATTAATATTAATAGATATGTTAGGTACATTTATATATATTTCTTTCAATTTCTTGCCTTAATACACAAACATTCTTATATTTTATAAGGCTCTATCGTGTTCAGCAGTATCAAATAACAACCTATAATTATATTATGTTTATAACAGCCATTAATTATTAATGGATATGATAGCTACATTCATAAATGTTCAATTAACTGTATTACTAAACGAAAATGGTCGTTTTATAAAGCTTTATTATGTTTAGCAGTATCAAACACCATAACATGATAACAACTTGGAGAACAGTCAACCTTCTTCTTATTGTCCGCCATTATTTACATTGCAAAAAAAAAAAAAAACAGTGTCTCCAACAGAGTGTAATACGGAAAGTCGCCAAAAAGTAGTTGTAAAGTCGCTAGATTTCTCATTATCAACAAAGAAAGATTAAATTTTGTCACTATGGGGTGCTAAAAAGGTCACTAAATCCCTTTTTTAAGCAATATAAAAGTTAAAAGAAATTGTTGTTGAAAAAGAGTTAAAATCGCTAGATTGGCAACACTGAACAAACCTGTATAACATGGTCCGCGCATCACGTATTTCACCTGTTTATGCGATGTTGCCAAATTCTTTTCACGTGAACTTAGATTGCATTTGAACCAAGGTAATTTGATCGCAGAAAAGTTTTATACAATAGAAGAAGTGTCTGAACTCGGTTTACTTTTCGATCTTCGATCAAAGTTGATCTTTAGTCAGGGAGTTTTATACAATTGGGCCTATGAATGTTAAGTCTGTATAGACTACTCATATTCATATTCATATTCTTTATTTGCCTGAAGGTACAAGAATACAAGAGGCCTCGTCAATGTGATAATATAAAAAACAATGTGTCAATATTTAAAATATTAAAAGAGTAAAAAATAATAAATTTTAACTAAAATACTACATCATTTTCAAAAAATTCATTCGTATTATAAAAGGGATTATTTTGTAGCCATCTCTTAGTCTGAAATTTAAATTGTGTTTCGTTAAGTGCCTTTATATTTGTAGGTATCTTATATACTTTCATTGCAGAAACTAGCCGTACCCGTGCGCTCCGCTGCACCCGTTAGAAACAAATATAAAATAATTACATAATTAAAATAGGACATTTGATCCAGGGAACATTTGTGTTTGATAGAAGGATAATATCGTTTAATATGTTACTTAATTTAAATTGCATCCAAATAATTAAAATCCGATAATTTTGGTCCAGAGACACTCATTTGGTGCAATGACGATTCCTTTAACATGTTTCTTAATTTTTATTACATGCAACCATAGCTTAATGAAGATTGACATCATTTAGTTTTAATGTGTATATTTTATTTTACTTGTTATAAGTTTCCATTGAATTATGGTAATAACTTAATTTTAACCCTTGTTTTCTACGTATTCAGTAAATGGCGCTTGGCCCACTATGGTTCTGAACCCTTCAAATAACTTAAATTATATTATATAATATTACATATTATATTATATTAAGCTTATATTATATTATATTATATTATATTATATTATATTATATTATATTATATTATATTATATTATATTATATTATATTATATTATATTATATTATATTATATTATATTATATTATATTATATCAGAAGTTACTGTAATGACATTATAGCATTATGTCCATCTAGAGAAACTACACTTTCCAATGGTGAAATAATAATTAATTATACAAATCGGTTAATTTAGCTTCCGATATTACTTCATACAAACACAGAAACATTCTCTGTACGCTATCTTTCATAGCTTTCGATTGTTGCTGTCCAAGGCCCCTTATAGACGAAGTCATTTGTTTTTTAATTCCTTATATGGCAGTTATTGTAATTTTAAAACTCATTTATCTCATTAAATATCAGTCCTATCAACATTTTTCAAGGAATAAAACTTATCGCAAATTATTTTTAAAGAAACGTTTGTTATGTAACATTTTTCACAAAAATCAATAATAAGCGAGATATTTCGATTTATTTAATTCAGACCCCCTTATAACCCCCCTTTTAAATAATGTATTTTGAATGCCATATAGCCTAAAATCTAAGTTACAACGAAGTTAATTTATATTCCAATTTTCATCGAAATCCGTTCAGACATTATCGCGTGAAAAGGTAACAAACATACAGACAGACAGACATACAAACAAAAATTTCAAAAAAGCGATTTTCGGTTTCAGGGTGGTTAATTATATAGGTTAGGACCAATTATTTTTGGAAAATCGAAAATTACCAGAAAAATTTCGGCTACAGATTTGTTATTAGTATAGATTACATAGCTTGATTGTGTTTTCTGCAACCTGACATGTGGTACATTTAATTGATCATTATTTCTGGTTTCATAGCGATGCAGATCTACTGTACTTGTATAATTAGTAATATTCTTGTTTACATACATTAAAAGTTAAAAAATATATAGATTGTAGACTGTCATAATCCAAATGTCCATGGCTTGACAACATAAGTTTGAAATGAAGTAAGAACAGTTCTGTGTGCAGGGAACACAAATTATTATTCTTCTGAATAATATGTTAATGTAAGTTCGACATATAAGTAGCCCTACAGTATTACTCATTTTGTATACAGGGTGGAAATGAAATAACCCTGCTGATTTCCAGTTCATGTTGTAGGCTATGTAGCAAAAAAGTTAATACCATATTGATGGAAATTTCATAGTTTTGTCACAATTTATTTCCCCAAATGTTTAACACCCTCTTATTCGGTAACTATTTCTAGTAGGATCGTGATTTTTGTCCACATCGATAGAAAATCTAATAAAGAATCATTTATCCCCCTGGTGTATTTCAGTAGCGTGGACGGTTTTCGTGCAAACTTAATTAAAAAATTACCAATTTTAAGCCACTGAACGATGCGAGCAGATTACAACATCGTAGTGATAGGAAGTTCGCGTACTCGCCGTACAGATACGGACCTGAGTTCGTTGAGCTCTTACATCTGTAATATGAGAAGAAAGATTACTGTCTTAGCGGCGATGTTGCCAGACTGCTGAAATTTCCATCTTAATTTTCTAATTAATCGTGCATTTAGGCTAATCACGAAACGTAATACTATAGGTTTTCTATTCCTTTAAGTTTACCCTATCATCCCTTTATATTTGTAGGGCTATTTCCATTCCACTTGTAGGCCTATATTACTAAAATTACAGTCATTGTAATATTTTGTTTGAATATTTTGTTTATTATAGTACGTAATTAACTTCCGCTAATAGATTTGTGATATAAGATGATATATTACTTTTATTGATCTCTCTTAATTTCTATTGGAATTTCAATCATCGTACTAAACTCAAAATATTTTCGGACTGTTGAAACTGTAAGATGTGGTAGGATTTAGGACAGAAAAAGGGTTTAGTTTGAATAAAATATGAAATGATTGGTCTGTGACAGTAATATAGTACTATAGCCTAACACGGAAGTTTGTTAGAATCTTTTCTTCTACGTAAAAACTTGCAAAATTGTATATAAGGCTTTAATGTCTCAGATGTCCTTAAATATAGCCGACCTAAAACATCTTCAGTTTGTAAGTTCATAAACGTCTGAGGCTTGTAAAAGCAGGCAGGAAGGATAGTTGCAGAAGCACGTGGGAGGCTGTGTATCACACACAACAGAAATGAATTGTCTCTAGTGATGAAAATTTCGCGGAAATATTTAAATCTGAAATTTTTCTGAAAATTGATCTCGTTAAGTTTTTTAGGTTAATTGTAAAGAAATAATTATCTGAAAATGTTTCCTTTATTAAGCATTTTTGTGGCTTATTCCTTTTGCTAAATCTGCTTGGACAAGAATCAGTTTGATCTCAGTAGTCACTTTTAACGCAAGATTTCAGTGGTTTAGAGGGCGTGCTGAAGCAAGATCATGACAGTTGTATGTAGAGTTATACTTTAATGAAGAATGAATGCAGAAAGCTCATTTTCGTTATCAGGTGAAGAAGAGAGCTCTTTAATTATTGTAGGTTACTGATGTAAATGTAAATTGACCTGAATATTTTTCCTTTTAGGCCTATTAAGCTATTTTTTAGCTTATTGTTATTGCTAAGTTTCATAATACTGTACTGATATAATTATAAATTTTCCTGAAAATATTTACATTTATTAAGCAATTTTTTTAAGCTTATCACAAAGGGAACGAAGAATGCACGATTAGCACAGGCGAAAAGTTTCCTAGGAAAATATAGTGGAACATTTTCAAATCCAGAAAATTTTGTGCGCAACATTTTTCTTTCACCGTCAGTAATTCTCTCAGACCTACAGCACATCCGAATGAGAGAGGGAAGTACAGAGAAAGCTGAGCTAAATAAACAAGTTATTACTTACTTACTTACTTACTTACTTACTTACTTACTTACTTACTTACTTACTTACTTACTTACTTACTTACTGGCTTTTAAGGAACCCGGAGGTTCACTGCCGCCCTCACATAAGCCCGCTATAGGTCCCTATCCTGAGTAAGATTAATCCAGTCTCTATCATCATATCCCACCTCCCTCAAATCCATTAAACAAGTTACTGAACATAAATTTGAAGAGAGGAGCATGCAGTAGTAATAAATGGAACAATGACTTCGCAAAGTAAAGATGAAATTTTGAGCACAACGACTAAAATAGTGAGAATATTAAAATGTTGATGGCGGTACTTGAAGCATGTCAAGCTGCTCCCCTATTTCGTGGCATCGTGGAAACTGAATGCCTGAATCAAAGTTGAGCGAACGAATAATGAAATAGTTGAGAATTAGTCCCTGACGTTGTGTACGCGGACCACCCGGCGCAGGACGAGTTTCCATTGTTATTTAGGTCACACACATTATCAGACGGTGCTGCCGCGGCGCGTAAGTGACTCCGGTCTGCGGCTCCAAAAATGGCAAACAGATGAGTGCAAGTCGACAAGATTTAGCGCCACCTCTTGTGCGACACCTGCACACGGTCAGCTGCTAGTCTCTTCTCCGTCGTAATTCATCATGGCCTTCGTCATCATAGAGCACGGAAGCTTGACTGACTTCTTTTTTTGTAGTGTGGCATTTAAGCGTGTTCTCATTAATAGGGTCTAAGTGCTGTTTGACTAGTTTCTTTCTTTTTCGTTTTGCCTGCTTTATCTGTTCAGTGTACAGTCACATGTTTTAATATTTAATACTTCATTTGTCATTTTTTTATGTTTCGTATCAGTTTCGAGCTTATTTAAATACCGTACATGATAAATCAGTAGGCCTACCGGTACGAAACAAGATTATGAAAAAAATAATAATAAAAGCATAACAAATTAAACAAAATACTGTCGTTGTTGCACAAATTGAAGAATCATTCGTGACCTGATACTCTCCGCATGACGTCGATCTGGTTGGCGAGTTGGTATAGCGCTGGCCTTCTATGCCCAAGGTTGCGGGTTCGATCCCGGGCCAGGTCGATGGCATTTAAGTGTGCTTAAATGCGACAGGCTCATGTCAGTAGATTTACTGGCATGTAAAAGAACTCCTGCAGGACAAAATTCCGGCACATCCGGCGACGCTGATATAACCTCTGCAGTTGAGAGCGTCGTTAAATAAAACATAACATTTGACACTCTCCGCATGACGCAGATATTTAAATAATATTACGAGTGTTCTTATCTTACCGATAATAAAATTCGGAAACTCGTAGCGCGAGTCAATTATCCGAAGAGATGAGAATTCTTGAGGTATTTTATGGGGAGAGGATGGTATTTTTTTAACTTCTTTCCTATTTGGTGTAAATTATTAATTTTTTGTATGTAGAGAGCTCATAGCTGTGGCAACTCAACCAAATAACAAAAAATATTTGGGGGCCCAAATTAAAAAAAAATATACCCAATGCAGGATTGTACTAAAACCGATATATCTAAACCGTTTCTAAAGGTAGATTCAAACAGTTTTTGCAATGTATTTGCAAAAGTATGTTCTACAAACTGTCTGTAACAGAATTTTGATGTTAGTCCCTACGTTTGTAAAATAAACAATTAAAATTTAGTAACAATTTTCTGATTTCCTTTCTTGCAAACAAACGGACGTATTTTTAAAATGAAATCAATTAATAAAATTCTGTTACAGAGAAAAGTTTCCTAATAGTCTAAAGAATGTGTGTTCTAAATTTCATGTATGACTCTTTAATAGTTCAGAAATTATATCCATTTTTGTCTGGCAATGTAGCAAAAAAAATGAAGTTACTGGAAACCGATAAAAGCGGGCGTGTGATTTAAAAATCCATAGCGCAGGAAGTTTAAAAATGACGTCTCAACATCCGATAAGGGCACAAATACCCTCAAAATTTTATGCAATGCATTCCACACATATCAAAGGCTATTTTAAAGAAAAAAATTTTTTGAAAATTTAATTTACCGGAAACAACAATAAAAGTGGGCGATTGGTTTAAAAATCCATAATGCAGGAAGTTTAAAAATGGCGATCCACACATATCACAGAGTATTTTAAAGCATTATCTTTTTTGAAAATTTAGTCATTTTTCATCAAAAATACCATCCTCTTCCCTTAATAAGATATTTCGCGAATATATTAATAAATAATTTGTGACCTACAGAAGCTCATTATGTTATAAATTTAAGATACATTTCAATACAAGCTATCTCAAATAAACTGCCTTTTCTAAACACAACAAAATAAATAGCCTACATTGCATAAGACAGACAATAAAAATACAAGAATTGTAGGCCTAACATTACATATTGCCATTTGTGTAACAACATCAATCATTGAAAATTATGTCCGGCAGGTGACGACCTTGACTATGTTCACAGTCAGAGAGCCAGCGATGGAGATCAATCGTGACACGTTCCCACATCGCAATAGGGATGGATTAGATTTCAACACGGATGTCATTCTTGAAATCTTCAATAGTGTGTGGTTGACTTGCATACACTTTGCTTCTCAGATGCCTCCGCAGGAAATAATCACGCGCAGTTAAGTCAGGAGACCTGGGTGGCCAGTAAATGTCACCTTTCCTCGAGGTGACGCGGTTGTGGAAAATTTGGCGCACTGCTTGCATAGAAAGTCTCGCTGAATGCGACGTAGCCCTGTTTTGCTGGAACCAATATGGTTCCTGTAGAGGGAGATAGGGAGAAACGAAGTCTTTGCGAGAACCTAGAAAATGTTCTCCAGAAGAATACTGCACTTACCAATTCCAGCGAAAAAATGTGAATTGAAGTATTCCGTTATGTCATCAGTTGACGTTAAGCATTCGTTTTCCGCCTGCAGTGTTATGCTAACAGACAAAAAGTTTAAATTGTTTCTCGAAGATTTGGAAATATTACAGAATGCATATTACGAGTGCTGTTATGAAAAGTAGATGTGGATAGAATAGTAATTAAATTAAATTCTAGCACAAACATTTACATTTATTTAATTTTACATATTTTTTTTCTAAGTGGCACACTTTAATTAATTATTTTACCTGATTTAGTTTCCATGTAGCCCATCACAAGGCCACTCTTACACGGAATTAGAAAGTATAGAGGAGTCTATATTGAAGGGATGGTTGGACTGATCCATTGCATGGGGTGTACTACGTTAAAAGGGCAATATTTGTGTAGAAAAACGATTAAAATATTGTACAAAATAATGGGTATTAGCCACCGGCGAAGCTCGGTCGGTTAAGGCGCTTGCCTGCCGATCCGGAGTTGCTCTCGGGCGCGGGTTCGATTCCCGCTGGAGCTGATTATCTGGTTGGGTTTTTTTCCTAGGTTTTTTCCGTAAGACAAATGTCAGGTAATCTATGGCTAATCCTCGGCCCCATCTCGCTAAATATCATATCACTATCACCAACTCCAACGCTAAATAATCTCGTAGTTGGTACAGCGTCGTTAAATAACCAAGTAAAAAATAAAGGATATTAGTGGACAAAATATGTAGACAAAATATCAAAGAAAATAAACATTATTTTATATTAATAATGGGGATTTGTGGCCAGAATTAAATGAAAATGCCTCAAAAATGTCCGAATAACACAAAAGGTGCTCTTACAAGTTTAATTTCTAAGCTCAATAGCATTTGTTATCAAATCAGAATTTTGAGGACGATAATAAATCACGATGTATTAATGTCTTATTATTTCGCACACGTCGAGTCAAGGCTTTCATATGGTATTTGTTTTTGGGGATCTGGAACCATGCTGAATGATATATTTATTGCTCAAAAGCGTATTGTCAGATGCATAGCGGGTGTTGACAGTAGGACCTCTTGTAGGGAACATTTTTTACAATATAATATTCTTACTGTTTATGGTTTATACATTTTTAATGTTTTACTACTAATTTATAAAAATCTGTCTGATTTTCATCAAAATTGTGATTTCCATACCTACGACACTCGTAACAAAAATAGTTTAACTATTCCAGTTCACCACCTTACAAACACTAGTAGAACATATATGGTCTTTGGTATCAAAATATACAACAGTTTGCCTGATGACGTCAAATATACAAAAATTCTCTGAAATTTAAGAATTATATAAAAACGAAATTAATAAAATTGAGTCCCTACAGTCTTGAGGATGCACGCATGGGCCGTTGAAATGAATAATGTTTTTTTTTTTTTTATATTTGACCTATTTTACATTAAATTGTAATTGTATATATTTGACCATGTCTATGCATACATTATGCCATCGACAATAAAGTTCTATCTATCTATCTGCCTGCCTGCCTGCCTGCCTGCCTGCCTGCCTGCCTGCCTGCCTATCTATCTATCTATCTATCTATCTATCTATCTATCTATCTATCTATCTATCTATCTATCTATCTATCTATCTATCTATCTATCTATCTATCTATCTATCTATCTATCTATCTATCTATCTATCTATCTATCTATCTATCTATCTATCTATCTATCTATCTATCTATATATCTATATATCTATCTATATATCTATATATCTATCTATATATCTATCTATATATCTATCTATCTATCTATCTATCTATCTATCTATCTATCTATCTATCTATCTATCTATCTGTCTGTCTGTCTGTCTGTCTGTCTGTCTGTCTGTCTGTCTGTCTATCTATCTATCTATCTATCTATCTATCTATCTATCTATCTATCTATCTATCTATCTATCTATCTATCTATCTATCTATCTATCTATCTATCTATCTATCTATCTATCTATCTATCTATATATCTATCTATATATCTATCTATCTATCTATCTATCTATCTATCTATCTATCTATCTATCTATCTATCTATCTATCTATCTATCTATCTATCTATCTATCTATCTATCTATCTATCTATCTATCTATCTATCTATCTATCTATCTATCTATCTATCTATCTATCTATCTATCTATCTATCTATCTATCTATCTATCTATCTATCTATCTATCTATCTATCTATCTATCTATCTATCTATCTATCTATCTATCTATCTATCTATCTATCTATCTATCTATCTATCTATCTATCTATCTATCTATCTATCTATCTATCTATCTATCTATCTATCTATCTATCTATCTATCTATCTATCTATCTATCTATCTATCTATCTATCTATCTATCTATCTATCTATCTATCTATCTATCTATCTATCTATCTATCTATCTATCTATCTATCTATCTATCTATCTATCTATCTATCTATCTATCTATCTATCTATCTATCTATCTATCTATCTATCTATCTATCTATCTATCTATCTATCTATCTATCTATCTATCTATCTATCTATCTATATCTATATCTATATCTATATATCTATATATCTATATATCTATATATCTATCTATCTATCTATCTATCTATCTATCTATCTATCTATCTATCTATCTATCTATCTATCTATCTATCTATCTATCTATCTATCTATCTATCTATCTATCTATCTATCTATCTATCTATCTATCTATCTATCTATCTATCTATCTATCTATCTATCTATCTATCTATCTATCTATCTATCTATCTATCTATCTATCTATCTATCTATCTATCTATCTAATCTATCTATCTAATCTATCTATCTAATCTATCTATCTAATCTATCTATCTAATCTATCTATCTAATCTATCTATCTAATCTATCTATCTAATCTATCTATCTAATCTATCTATCTAATCTATCTATCTAATCTATCTATCTAATCTATCTATCTAATCTATCTATCTAATCTATCTATCTAATCTATCTATCTAATCTATCTAATCTATCTAATCTATCTAATCTATCTATCTATCTATCTATCTATCTATCTATCTATCTATCTATCTATCTATCTATCTATCTATCTATCTATCTATCTATCTATCTATCTATCTATCTATCTATCTATCTATCTATCTATCTATCTATCTATCTATCTATCTATCTATCTATCTATCTATCTATCTATCTATCTATCTATCTATCTATCTATCTATCTATCTATCTATCTATCTATCTATCTATCTATCTATCTATCTATCTATCTATCTATCTATCTATCTATCTATCTATCTATCTATCTATCTATCTATCTATCTATCTATCTATCTATCTATCTATCTATCTATCTATCTATCTATCTATCTATCTATCTATCTATCTATCTATCTATCTATCTATCTATCTATCTATCTATCTATCTATCTATCTATCTATCTATCTATCTATCTATCTATCTATCTATCTATCTATCTATCTATCTATCTATCTATCTATCTATCTATCTATCTATCTATCTATCTATCTATCTATCTATCTATCTATCTATCTAATGAGTTGAAACAGGCAAAAAAATGCAAAAAAAAAATGCCCTAACAAATATGTCTTAAAACACTCAGTTTATCACATAACATATAAATACTAAAGGGGCTATGTGTCTGGCTTACTAGAAAAAAAGATGCAATTTCATCGAAATCCTAGCCCTAATGATCATACATACCGTACAACGAAACAAAACTAATTTTACTATCTCAAGTAGTCCTTGCCTTGTGAACCAGGTCGCTCGTCCTCTGATCATGCGCACTGCCTCCTTTCTGTGCGACAAAACTTTTTCTAAGGTTTAAAATAATGCTCCAGTTTCTCATTATCATTGTTTAGTTCCATTCCATTTTACGGCAGTATAGTCCTATAATATAAGCAGCTAGCAAAACGTAGGCCTATTTCTTTCAGGCAATTTCTAAAGGACAGTTTTTAAAAGACGTTTAACACTCAGATATTAAAATAATATCCTAATAGTGGGTATGAGAGATATTTATTAATTTTTAAGAAGATGTGATGAAAGGTCATTTTGGGTATGGTTTTAGAGCCTGTTTCATAATCTTATTGAGCCTATTTAAGCATTTAAAGCTATTTTTAGAGCCTAAGAATTATAAGTTTATTCATGAGCTTAGTTTGCAAACCAGGTTACTGCCGGTTTTTCTGATCGTTTCTGCTTGCAGCACGCCTACTCATTTTGTATTGAAATATCCTCCGCTCGTGGCAGGTGCTGAATGAGACATGTAAACGACCATTAATTTAACAATAGACGATACCATTACACTTCCAACATAATTCCCGCCTAAGGGGAGAAAACTACCCTCTAGAAATACTCTCGCTACCCCCTTTCTGAAAGCATCAATTTCGAGACCACAAAACGTAACAACCGACACTAGCTCCGAGGTACGCACTTCGCTGCCATTATTCCTTATTAGTGACATTTCCGTTCCAGTCCGTCTCAAGGCCCCATGCAGCCTGGATGAGTTATTGACCTCTGCATTAGAAGAAGGCGATGCTGTCGTTTGTTGTGACACACCCGGTACTCTATTCCGTATCGGACATTTAGATATAATTACTAAGATATTGTTATTTTAAGCATGAGTGAAGCTAGTCTTTTGTAGGAATAACTGTTCTTGTTCCATTTCCATACATAAAAATAAATAAATAAATTAATTAATTAATAAAAATGAATGGACTTATAAATAAACAAGATTGAATTAATAAACAAATAAATTAATTAATTAATGATTAAATATAAACATAAATAAATATAAATAAATAAAAATGAATTAATGAACGAATAAATGAAAATGAATGAATGAATGAGAATGAATGAATAACTAAATAAATGTAAATAAAAATAAATAAAATGATAAATAAAGTAGTAAATAAAAATGAATAAACAAATATAAATAAATGAATAAAATGAATTAATAAATGAATAAAAATGAATTAATGATTACTATATAAAATAAGCGAATGAAATAAATAAATAAATAAATAAATAAATAAATAAATAAATAAATAAATGAATTAATGAACGAATGAATGAATTATTGCTGGGAAAGAGTTTGGGAACCATTGAGTTAGAGGATCCAGACTTCACAGACATACTACAGATTTCGAAGACGCATTGTAGATTACAACATGAAATGATTTAACTTCTTACTTACTTACTTACAAATGGCTTTTAAGGAACCCGAAGTTTCATTGCCGCCCTCACATAAGCCCGCCATCGGTCCCTATCCTGTGCAAGATTGATCCAGTCTCTATCATCATATCCCACCTCCCTCAAATCCATTTTGATATTATCCTCCCATCTACGTCTCGGCCTCCCTAAAGGTCTTTTTCCCTCCGATCTTCCAACTAACACTCTATATGCATTTCTGGATTCGCCCATACGTGCTACATGCCCTGCCCATCTCAAATGTCTGGATTTAATGTTCCTAATTATGTCAGGTGAAGAATACAATGCGTGCAGTTCTGGGTTGTGTAACTTTCTCCATTCTCCTGTAACTTCATCCCGCTTAGCCCCAAATATTTTCCTGAGCACCTTATTCTCAAACACCCTTAATCTCTGTTCCTCTCTCAGAGTGAGAGTCCAAGTTTCACAGCCATACAGAACAACCGGTAATATAACTGTTTTATAAATTCTAACTTTCAGATTTTTGGACAGCAGACTGGATGATAAGAGCTTCAGTTTTATTATTTTCATTTTGTTTGTAATTGACGTATAAACCTACTTGTCTTATTATAACATGCTGGATTAAGTCTTGCTTATTGATAAAGATTCATTTCAAAATTTTATCTTAGTTTCACATAGGAAGCTTAGGTCTAAGTTATATTGTTTACAGTGTTTATATTGCTGTTTGGTGTTTGTGAAAATAAGTCGAGATATTTAAATAACTTCCACATTCTTTGTATTGGAGTTTTTAGGCCTATAACTTTACTAGATTTGCAAAATGTTTTCACTAAATCAGTGCCAAGAGAGTTGTTCAGTATAGTTAAAGTTTGTTTAATTTTCGTACGGTATATCACAACTCAAGTTGCTAAGATTTGGTATTTGTGCCGTGCTGTAATATTGCTGTTCGTATTGGATCGTGTCACTCAGCTCAGTCCTTAGTAGTTGCGTGCACCACAATTAATTAGCTAATTATCAAAATCTAAATAATTCAGTAATTTTTACATTGTGGTTGAGTTCAATTAGCATAGAATCCCTCGTCACATGATGCCCCATATGCTAGGAGTCTGAAAACCACCTTACAACTCTGAGTTTGCTTAAACCAAAAATCTGAATAAACTGGTAAGACGGCTTAATCTTGACGGCTGCCACGCCCCTTGCATTTTGAATGCCGCGCGTTACCGGAGCCGGATACAAACCGTCTGATCTTAACGCGAGCCTTCGTCCGCACTCTTTCACATTATAACGCAGAAGTGACGCATTATGTAAATCTTTAGGCTTGCCGCACGCTGTGCGAGAAAACTTGCAGTACAACCACTCTCAATCAAGAACCGGCTAACTCACAGGTACGAACGTGGTTGAAATGTCATAATCGAACTAAGGCAACAAAAGATATTTGAAATCACTGAAAAATAAAACAATAATTGAAGTTGGGATATTATACAACACACAGTGAATTTTCCAATGATTAAATTTGGAACAAATTCTACAGTTCCGATTACCAGTAGGGCCCATTGTGTTGAATTACATAAAAGTAAAAATCTTTACAAGAAATTAAAATATTTACATATATCTTAGGAACACTGAATATTGTAGACCGCTATCAACTTCTCCTCGTCTGCCCTAAACTACTACCAACACTTCCTAGTCTCTCCTAGACTACGACCAATTCTTCTTAATCTCTTCTAGACTACGACCAACTCTTACTAGTCTCTCCTAGACTACGACCAACTCTTACTAGTCTCTCCTAGACTACGACCAACTCTTCCTAGTCTCTCCTAGATTACGACCAACTCTTCCTAGTCTCTCCTAGGCTACGACTAACTCTTCCTAGTCTCTCCTAGACTACGACCAACTCTTCCTAGTCTCTCCTAGACTACGACCAACTCTTCCTAGTCTCTCCTAGACTACGACCAACTCTTCCTAGTCTCTCCTAGACTACGACCAACTCTTCCTAGTCTCTCCTAGACTATGACCAACTCTTCCTAGTCTCTCCTAGACTATGACCAACTCTTCCTAGTCTCTCCTAGACTACGACTAACTCTTCCTAGTCTCTCCTAGACTACGACTAACTCTTCCTAGTCTCTCCTAGACTACGATAAACTCTTCCTAGTCTCTCCTAGACTACGATAAACTCTTCCTAGTCTCTCCTAGACTACGATAAACTCTTCCTAGTCTCTCCTAGACTACGACCAACTCTTCCTAGTCTCTCCTAGACTACGACCAACTCTTCCTAGTCTCTCCTAGACTACGACCAACTCTTCCTAGTCTCTCCTAGACTACGACCAACTCTTCCTAGTCTCTCCTAGACTATGACCAACTCTTCCTAGTCTCTCCTAGACTATGACCAACTCTTCCTAGTCTCTCCTAGACTACGACTAACTCTTCCTAGTCTCTCCTAGACTACGACTAACTCTTCCTAGTCTCTCCTAGACTACGATAAACTCTTCCTAGTCTCTCCTAGACTACGACCAACTCTTCCTAGTCTCTCCTAGACTACGATCAACTCTTCCTAGTCTCTCCTAGACTACGACCAACTCTTCCTAGTCTCTCAGAGACTACGACCAACTCTTCCTAGTCTCTCCTAGACTACGACCAACTCTTCCTAGTCTCTCCTAGACTACGACCAACTCTTCCTAGTCTCTCCTAGACTACGACCAACTCTTCCTAGTCTCTCAGAGACTACGACCAACTCTTCCTAGTCTCTCCTAGACTACGACCAACTCTTCCTAGTCTCTCCTAGACTACGACCAACTCTTCCTAGTCTCTCCTATACTACGACCAACTCTTCCTAGTCTCTCCTAGACTACGAACAACTTTCTCTAGTCTGTCCTAGACTGCAAACAACTCTTCTTAGTCTGCCCTAGGCTACAACCAACACTTTCTAGTCTATCCTAAACTAGAGTCAATTCTTCCTTTTTTGACGTAGACTAGAACTAACACTTTTAGTCTGTGCTAGACAAGAACTAACTCTTCCTAGTCTGCCCTAAGTTGACTCTGCGTTATTCACAGGGAGATTAGGAATTGAGCGCCAGTTGTGCAAATGCGACTGAATATAAAAACTGATGTATTGCCTAAATAACTGATAATTACATTTTTTCAGTCGAATTAAGGAAGCCTGATCACTAGGCAACGAAGTTTAGACACCAAAACATTTCCTAGAGGCGGCTACAGGTTTAAGGAATACAGGATGTAGAATGACGTTAGCTGATTATTTTACTGATTTACATTCAGGTTCAAATGCAAAATGAAAGACGTCACGTAAAGGGATCTCTGTTCATTCAGAGATTAATGGAATGTTAAATGTTATGTTTTATTTAACGACGCTCGCAACTGCAGAGGTTATATCAGCGTCGCCGGATGTGCCGGAATTTTGTCCCGCTGGAGTTCTTTTACATGCCAGTAAATCTACTGACATGAGCCTGTCGCATTTAAGCACACTTAAATGCCATCGACCTGGCCCGGGATCGAACCCGCAACCTTGGGCATAGAAGGCCAGCGCTATACCAACTTGCCAACCAGGTCGACAGATTAATGGATGCTGCTTTTGTATTGTTTACTGCATTCTAATAGATTTTTTCGACACAACATGCCTAGTTTCTGTTTAAAAAGTAAATCTTTCGTGAGGAGTTCAGTTGTGATCTAGTGAAGGTATATTAAAATGCCGCCAATAAAATCTGTAACTTTGCCTGTGCTTATAAAAGAGTTTGGATATGATTATTTTTCAGTCAAGGACGAAAATATAGGCCTCTCCTTACGGTGGGCCTAAGTTCCGAAGAGCGAGACCTCATAATTATAATGAAATTGGAAGCAGCGCGCTTGTCCGATGAAGGCCCAGACACGCATCCAGAAGGCACTCTTTCTCACCTCTTGCAGAGCAGGCGTAATTAAGAGCCGCGACATCCCGAGCCAGCCTGGCGTGCTCCGTCGTGATTATGCCTATGATTTATGAAGGGTCGAAGGTGCTGCGACCCGTTCCCATGACTACCTCTCAAACAAGTCGCTTCGTGCCAAGCGCCGACAATAGCTGCCCCCACCCCTGTATATCTTTATGCAAAGGACCCTCGAAGACCTTTCTCGCAGGTACGGCAATTTAACGCCCGGCGTGTCGTGCTCCAGAAGACCGGGACGTGGGCGGTGGGGGAAGGGGGTGTTTTACAGGAACCAGAGTTTCAGTTACAAGAAGTTAGTTTATTTTCAAGGAGCATTAGTGTTTTGTTTAAAGTATATGTGTATATGTATTCCGAATCGTCTTACTTTAGTAGTAGTAGTAGTATTTATTTATTTAACCTGGTAGAGATAAGGCCGTCAGGCCTTCTCTACCCCTTTACCAGGGAATTACAACTATAATATGAAGAATAAAATTACAATTAATATTAAATTTACAATTACAATTACAATAAAAATTAAAGTACGACAAGATTACCTGATTAATGAAAGCTAGACAGTTTATCATAGAAGTTAAGAACGAAGAATATTTTTGTATTTACTGAATTACAAATTAAACCTACAATAACAAAAATCTATAGTGATGAAATTACCGGATATTGAAATATTTTGTGATAGATTAAGAGAACTATTTACAAGAAGCCATGTCTGAACGAGTCTCAATTACTGACCAAATGCCTAGTAAGTTTGCGTTTGAATTCAATTTTATTTCGACAGTCCCTGACGCTAGCAGGTAACGAATTCCAGAGTCTTGGCAGGGCTATTGTGAAAGAGGATGAGTATGAGGAGGTGCGATGGGATGGTATTGTTAGTATTGTTTCATGGCGAGAGCGTGTGTTCAGATTGTGGTGGGAAGAAAGGTAGGTGAAGCGAGACGACAGGTACGAAGGAATAGAAGAGTTCAAGATTTCGAAGAGAAAGAGAAGTGAATGTAAATTTCTTTTCTTATCTAGTTTAAGCCAACCTATTGCTTCCAGGGATGGGGTAATGTGATCATATTTACGAACATTGCTTACAAAACGTACACACAAATTATGAGCACGTTGAAGTTTCGTTTTGTTGTCGCTGGAAAGGTCAGTCAGTAAAATGTCAGCATAGTCAAAATAGGGAAATACAAGCGTCTGCACAAGGGACTTTTTTAAGCAAGAGGGAAGATGAACATTTATCCTTTTTAGCACATGAATAATAGAATATACCAGGTTTGAAACCTGACGCTTTTCCCCCTATTACTACATCGCGTTTCCCATAAATTACTTTTTCAAAAACGGGGACATTTTCGAAGTTTTACTTTAAAAACCTGCAACATTTTGTATAAAAAACGGAACATGTTAAAACTTAAGAAAAGCGAAAATAAATCGACACATATTTCATTTTAAATAAGACAGTACAGTACAGGTATAAAAATAAATACACATTGACATAAATTCGATTTTCAGAAAATGAGTATGTCACATACATACATACATACATACATACATACATACATACATACATACATATACATACATACATACATACATACATACATACATACATACATACATACATACATACATACATACATACATACATACATACATACATACATACATACATACATACATACATACATACATACATACATACGTACTTGAAAAGGAGACTTAATTGGAGATACTGTAGGCTGAAAAAATCTGTTTACTTTGTATCTTTTTATAGAGCAGACGTTTATCGGCTTTTCTATCAACTTTTTTGTGACGCAGGTCCCCCAAACAGAATACAGGTGAAACAGTATAACTTATTTGCCTGTTATGTTAGCCAAGGATATTTCTTATACCACGACAATTGAAAATTTACTTCCTCCAGCCGCTGGTTTAATATGTAAATGTGGTGTCACTCTCCTATCTTTGTAAGCACATTTTGTTTCATGCGACCAACTTGAAAACGATTTCTCTTTTAATTCTGCAAATAATGGCATCAATGTTCATCACTTACATACTTTTACATGGAATTGATTTGTGAGCGTTAGAAGAATTTAATAGATTATTCTGTGTGTTTGTATAACTTGTTATTTAGGTCTATTATAAACTAGTATATAAATTGTAAATTACTTAATTATGTATCATGTTTAGACAATATTTCATTATGATGTAAGCTCATTAATATGCATTATAATGATTCTATATTTAAATATTACTTTAATATTATTTACCTTTGTTAATGTTTCAATGCATATTTCACTTCTGGTAGTGTGGAAGAGAAGACTTCATGGTCTTGACTCTACCAGAATGAATAAATAAATAAATAAGAAAATAAATTAGTAAATAAATAAATTAGTAAATAAATAAGTAAATAAATAAATAAGTAAATAAATAAATAAGTAAATAAATAAATAAGTAAATAAATAAATAAGTAAATAAATAAATAAATAAGTAAATAAATAAATAAGTAAATAAGCAAATAAATAAATAAGTAAATAAATAAGTAAAAAAGTAAATATATAAATAAATTAGTAAATAAATAAGTAAATAAATAAATAAATAAGCAAATAAGTAAATAAGCAAATAAATAAATAAGTAAATAAATAAGCAAATAAATAAATAAGTATATAAGAAAATAAATAAGTAAATAAATAAATAAGTAAATAAAAAAATAAATAAGCAAATAAAAAAATAAATAAGCAAATAAATAAATACATAAGTAAGTAAATAAGTAAATAAATAAATAAGTAAATAAGTAAATAAATAAATAAGTAAATAAATAAATAAGTAAATAAGCAAGTAAATAAGCAAATAAATAAATAAGTAAATAAATACATAAGTAAATAAGTAAATAAATAAGTAAATAAGCAAATAAATAAATAAATAAATAAATAAATAAGTAAATAAGTAAATAAATAAGTAAATAAGAAAATAAATAAGTAAATAAGAAAAGAAATAAGTAAGCAAATAAATAAATAAGCAAATAAATAAGCAAATAAATAAATAAGTAAATAAATAAATAAGTAAATAAGAAAATAAATAAATAAGTAAATAAATAAATACATAAGTAAATAAATAAGTAAATAAGTAAATAAATAAATAAATAAATAAGTAAATAAATAAATAAATAAGTAAATAAGTAAATAAATAAGTAAATAAGCAAATAAATAAGTAAATAAGCAAATAAATAAGTAAATAAGTAAATAAATAAGTAAATAAATAAATAAGTAAATAAATAAACAAATATATAAGTAAATAAGTAAATGAATAAATAAGTAAATAAATAAGTAAATAAGTAAATAAATAAGTAAATAAATAAATAAGTAAATAAGCAAATAAATAAGTAAATAAGCAAATAAATAAGTAAATAAGCAAATAAATAAATAAGTAAATAAATACATAAGTAAGTTAATAAGTAAATAAATAAATAAGTAAATAAGTAAGTAAATAAGTAAATAAATAAGTAAATAAATAAGTAAATAAGTAAGTAACTAACCCAAGAAATAAACGACACTCCGACAGTTACGTGTTGCATGACCGCGTCGTCCACGCCACTGTGTGTGCCCGTCAGGTGCAACATTAGCATAAGGTCGGGTTACGAGCGTTGCATTTTTAGGGAAGAACTCGAACCGTCATTATGCATTTGACGAGCGGTTTTCCAGAATGCGGGCAACTAAGAGTGTTAACGAATAACGGAAGGCTGATTATTACACAGACCACCCAGCAAACGACATTTTACGAGCACTCCACTCATAACTGGTGCTAGTGTTCGCGCTTCCATTAAACTTATCGCTGGACGGATGTAAATGAACATCGGAGGAGATCAAGGCTTCCCGTTTCACGACGTCGCTACACGGTGAAGAATGATTTTATGTAATAATTAGGCTATAAAATAAGTTCCAGGCTTACACACAGTGAATCGTAAGTAATGTCATTAATTTCAGGGGGTTATTCTCTGATATATCTCAAACAATAATGTTTAATATAAATTTCCTAGTTTTTACTTTCTTTTCCAAAGAAAAGTGGTTTTATATTAAAGTGTTCATGCCGTGTTTTCGGAAAGCCAATATTGTCAGTCAGTTTAAGAGAGCAGTGTATTATGAAAATAAATTATTCAAATAATTTTTAGTTTTGTCCTTTAAATGTGCAGAAATTTGATCCGAACAAATGTAACTTTTCGTTCTGCAAAGAAATTTTTAAATGTTCGGATCAAATTTCTGCACATTTAAAGGGTAAACCTAAAAATCTTTCAATCATTTATTATCGTAATACAGAGGTGTGAAAATTATTAGAATAATCTTAATTTTAAAGGTTTTTTAATAGTTCCTTCACAAATATTCATTGAATTGATGAATATTGGTATATAATATTACTATACTGATGTAGGATATATTTACTACTAACAATGCCGGAAAGCATTGTTGTACATTGGTATTTTTCTTATTTTACAATTGTTATGGGAATTCAGAAATTATTATATTATGTTGGCGGAATTGGAAACATCAAAAATTAATTAAGAAATGCTTTAAACAAATTGTTCTTTGCGTTTACATTGTTGCGAAGGTTCAAATGAACGTATACATCTGTTTTGTGCATATAATTTTTTATGTTTCCAATTCCGCCAACATAATATAATAATTTCCGAATTCCCATAACAATTGTAAAATAAAAAAATACCAATGTACAACAATGCTTTCCGGCATTGTTAGTAGTAAATATATCCTACATCAGTATAGTAATGTATACCAATATTCATCAATTCAATTAATATTTGTGAAGGAACTATTAAAAAACCTTTAAAATTAAGATTATTCTAAAATTTTCACATCTCTGTAATACACTGCTCTCTTAAATTGACTGAGCATGTTGGGAATTCGATCAATGGCTTTCTAAAAACACGCTATGAAATGTTTCATATAAAACAATTTTTATTCCGAACAGGAATTCAAAACGAGCAAAATTGTATTAAACTTTTTTTGTTTTAATTATCTCAAGGAATAATGATAGTACTTAGAGTTCACTCTGCATACTTAAATACATTCGTAATAGCGGATTATATTATCAGACTAAATACGATTCCAAAAGTTTAATTGTGGTACTTGAAAATGTAGCATGCCGGCTTATGCGAAATAGTACATTATGCAACGAGCCTATAATGATAGTAATTAAGAAGCAAGTATGGATGTTTATGAAACGAGCGCAAGCGAGTTTCATAATTTTCATACGAGTTTCTTAATTACCATTATAGGCGAGTTTCATACGACTTTTTATGCTCGACCATATTTCTAACTTGAAATTATTCTGATGTATACATTTTATTTATATGTGACAAGATCGGAAGTGACCTTGTTCTAGGTCGTGAATTGTGAGATGTGCGCAGACGCGAAAGTATTGATTTTTTCCGAGGAACAGTAATGTCATTGACCTTGTGTAATCCCGTTAAACTTGGTATAACCTTGATTATTGAATTCGACATTGAAAAACGAGATGACAAATTGAATTTATTTGAATATTATTTACAATTAACGCTAATTATTATAGTAACAGAATATAACCTTCTGCGACAGTATTGGATTTCCAGCCTCCGTGACTTTTCGCTAATTCTCTTTCGATTGCATATCCGAGAATAATCGATACTTGCGGTTTTATAACGGTACAAAGCAGACTCGTTATTGGCTGAACACCAGTAAGATGAGTTGTCATTGGCTGAACACCTGTACTTTAATGAGTAGGTGTACTTTAATGACATGCATTAAAGGACTGCTACCAGGTGTATAATTACTACATTTCGGCATGGTCGAGCATAAATGTTCTTTATGCAACAAAAAGTATGAACTTTTTTTAATATTTATTTATGACTGCAAGATTTTAAATGTTATGTTTTATTTAACGACGCTCGCAACTGCAGAGGTTATATCAGCGTCGCCGGATGTGCCGGAATTTTGTCCCGCAGGAGTTATTTTACATGCCAGTAAATCTACTGACATGAGCCTGTCGCATTTAAGCACACTTAAATGCCATCGACCTGGCCCGGGATCGAACCCGCAACTTTGGGCATAGAAGGCCAGCGCTATACCAACTCGCCAACCAGGTCGACGCAAGATTTTATGATCACATGATTTACATAAAGAACAATACAATAACGGTTGCAATAAAATGCAATAATTAAGTTTACAATTGAAATACACAATATGTAATAGTATATCTGGATGTAAAACATTGGAACTAGACAGTGTAAGACAATAAGAGTTAGCAATTATATCGTGTTGTATAAAGAAATGTTTATTTTATTTTTTGGTGAAGAATATTTCAATCATTAAATGCTGAAGCCATATCGTTTAGTATATTTTACTTTTCCTTGAGGTATGGTATATTTGGCATTCTGTGTTTAGTGGTAACAAAGCAATGTCAGGTTTAGCAGGTAGCTGGTTCATATCTTGATGTGAGGTAGTGACGGGTTAATTTTCTATGCCCAATTCTTAATGTTGTGATTAAGGAAAAGTCGCGTGATTTCAAACTAAGTTAAAGAATACAGTTACAAATCAAATATAAACAACTTAAGGACCTACGTTTGACAGGTAGCTATGGTCTGGAAGATCCTGAGTTCAATCCTGGGTGATGGCAAGATTATTCTCCGAGATTATAAAAGTACGGAATTATATATCTATGATTCTTTTTTATCAAGAAAAGACCATCTTAGTTACCTCTTTAGGTAGGTCTATGTTATACCTGACCCATGAAATGAATAAAACTTCTTAATGTCACTATTAAGCTTGGTGGCCTGTTCCGATCTCACTCCATCGTTTGAGGACAGCCCGAAGATCTTTTTCCTAAAAGATGGTAGTTTGTTATTTGGAGTGGTAGTTTTGTAGGTGACATTCTGAGTACATGAAATCTCCATTTCTGCCTATAGTTTTGAATTTTTTATAAAGTAGGATCAAATTTTCATTTACCTCGAAATGTCATTTTCTTCATGTCTAGTTTAGTATAGCCCGCAATTTTTAAAATGACATTTGATTCGCAGTAATTCGTGTTAACCCAAGTTAGACTAGGTCTCGTCAATGTTTTATAGACTTTAATAATAATAATAATAACAATAATAATAATAATAATAATAATAATAATAATTTATTTAACCTGGCAGAGTTAAGGCCATGCGGCCTTCTCTAACACTCAACCAGGATTAAAACTGCATTACAAAAAACACTACAAATTTACAAAGTACACTACAATTTTACATACGAAACTGAATAAGATAATAATAATAAAATGTAAACAACAAGTAAGTAGAAATCAGACATAATATATAACATACAGAAAGAAAGAAAAAAGCATAATAACATGTGAACAGCAAGTCAAAATAAATTAGACATACAAAGTATAAAAAATAAGACAATTATTGATAATAATAATACACTCAGGGACAAAAAAAAACCGGACACTTCTATATTTGCTTGTATTTTGTTGCCAATTATTTCAAAATGAAACAAAACCCATTTAAACAAAATAATGTTTCATTTAGCACCTTATACGACAACATTTGAAAAAAAAATCTCTGATGAGAAAATTTACAAAAAATTACAAAGGGCATATAACTATGGCATCGTTTGGTCTAACTGTTTTTTTCATTTTATGGTGCCTTAAACATTAAAAACTCTTTTTAGTAACGGGTATTACCCCCTCTGGCTTGAATAACTGCATCCTTGGCATGCTCTCAATTTGGTTAGCAATGTCTTCTTGAGGAATAAGTTCCCATTCTTCGCCAAGTGCTCGCCTCAACTCTTGTAACGATTCTGGTCTCGATCGTCTATTCTTAACACGCCGTCCCAGCATGTCCCACACGTGTTCAATTGGGTTCATGTCTGGACTCCTTGCTGGCCATGGAAGAACATGGATTCCCACTTCTTGGAGATAATCTCCGACCGCATGCGCAATATGCGGCCGTGCATTATCATGCATTAAAACAAAATTATCGCCTACAAATTGGCCAAATGGCACAACATGATCAGCCAAACATTCATTTATATACCTATCAGCTGTTAGTCTTCCATTTTCAACAAAAACCAACTCTGTACGAGCATCCGTACACACTCCTGCCCAAACCATCACTCCACCACCTCCATACGGCACATTTTCGGAAATGCAACACTGTGAAAATCGTTCTCCCCTCCTTCTCCAAACTCTTTCACGTCCATCAGGTGAGCACAGATTGAAACGGGACTCATCGGTGAACAGAACACAGCTCCAATGTCCATTTCTCCAATCCCTGTGATCATTTGCAAAACGCAGTCGTTCAACTCGATGCATCCTGAGAAGTCTGGGACCAGTTGCAGGTCTACTTGATATCAGTCCATTTGCTTTCAACCTCCTTCTAACTGTTTTGGCCGAAATTGGGCGTCCATGCATGTTAACAAATTGCTGGGCTACACTAGTAGCTGGCAGGTTGCGCTCCCTAAGAACTCTCAACACCATATACCTGTCTTCATTTGGATTTGTAGCTCTTGGACGACCTGAACCTGGTCTTCTGGTATATTCTAGGGTCTCTCTATACCGTTTTATGGCATCATGGGTTGTGCTTCTAGCCATATTCATAACATTTGCAATGTAACGTACACTGCGTCCTTCATCGTAAAGGGCTACAGCTCGAGCCACATCTTCAGGTCGCATCTTGTTTTAAGACAAATGTTACAACCCCACTTAAACTCAGAAAATGTAAAAATAAAGAAATAACGAATGATAACGATAATGAAGCACAAAATGGTTGAGACAAAATTGTTATAGCTGAGACTCCGAAAGCAAAATTGGAATATTTGTTTGTAATGGCTTGTTTATAAAACAAAAAACAATCAACAATGTATACACGTCTCCATAACAACAGATGGCTACCATAATATTGTATGAGAAGATAATGTTTTGCAAAATACCAGAAAATAGTAAAGTGTCCGGTTTTTTTTGTCCCTGAGTGTAATAATAATGATAAAAAAATAAGAATAGTAGTAATAATAATAATAATGATAATAATACTAATAGTAATAATAAAATAGTGCAGTACAAAGCATACAATGAATACAATATTTTTAAGTACA